>NC_143580.1:153603033-153903033 GCF_048544385.1 Mastigoproctus giganteus | reverse complement strand
GATATCACCATTACAATAGCTTCTATATATCTCCCTCCTAATTTCGCTTTCTCCTCAGATGATTTAGAAAAGCTAGTAGATCAGCTGCCATCTCGTTTCTGCTTACTGGGAGACTTTAATGCTCATCATCCTCTATGGGGATCTCCAAAAATTGACAAAAGGGGTAAAATAATAGAATCGCTGCTTGATTCTCATAACCTTACTCAGTTAAACACTGGTGCATCCACCTATGTCCATTTTTCTACAGGATCCATGACAGCAATAGACCTCTCAATCTGCTCTCCCTCATTTATGCCAATATGGGGTGGTCAGTCCTTGATAACCCACTAAACAGTGATCACCTGCCGATTCTATGCAATATTCAAACACAAGTAAACTTGTCTCCATTGCAGCGATTCACTTGGAAATTCCGTAAGGCAAACTGGCATAAATATTCCTCCCTAATCCAGTTTGATGATGAGATAGTCCAGTCTCAGTCCATAGATAGTATCACCGATTATATAACGAATCAAATATTACAAGCTGCAAATTCTGCAATACCTAAATATTTACCTGGAAAACGCAAACAGAGTCATTACTGGTGGAATCAGGAATGCACACATGCTAAATGGACAAAAAATAGAGCTTGGAATTTGTTTAGAAAATTCCCAACAACTGCTAACTTTATTAACTTTAAAAGACTCCGGGGGCTCACATCTGGTGAGTATGGGCTTGGCACACCCAGGGTCCTGAGCTGGATATCATCATTCTTCTCTTTCTTGGTGATTCCCTTCTACTTTTGACTCTCTCTCTCTCTCTCTCTCTCACTCTCTCTCAGGGTAACTCGGGAACTTTTTTTTTTCCTGGTGCAGCATAAGCCTCAGGCTTCCTTGCACCATATGGCTATTAATAATAATAATAATAATAATAATAAGACTCAAGGCCAAATTCCGCCAAACAAGAAGAAAAGCAAAGAGAGACGCCTGGATAAGTTTTGCTTCCACCATAAACAAGGACACGGACAGCAGGCTCATCTGGAAAAAAATTCAAGCACTTAATGGCAAATTTGTGCAGTCTCCAGCCTCAATCCTGAACTGGAAAGGGCAGGAATTGTCCGCTCCAACAGCAATAGCAAATGCATTAGCTGAGTCTTTTGCCAGTATATCAGCAGTGTCCACATACAGCCAAACCTTCCAAAAATTTAAGGCATCTGCAGAAAAACATAAAATCAATTTTTATACTAAGGCATCTCAACCGTACAATCAGCCATTCACGTTAAAGGAACTTTTTGAGGCTCTAAACAAAACATCAAGTACTGCTGCTGGCCCGGATGGAGTATGCTATATAATGTTAAAAAAGTTAAGTAATAAAGCAATAATTTCCCTATTAAGATTCTACAATCGAATTTATTTAGAAAATACTTATCCGCACTCATGGCGTCACTCAATTGTACTGGCCTTTCCGAAGCCAGGTAAGGATCATACCATACCGAATAATTACAGGCCGATATCGCTGTCTAGCTGTTTAGGCAAAGTCTTAGAAAAAATGGTGCACAGACAGCTAATGTGGTTTCTGGAAACAAACAATCTGCTAAACCAAAACCAGTATGGTTTTCGGAAAAGTCACTCAACTTTAGATGTGATGATAAAAGCAGAAGCAAACATCCGCACTGCTTTCATCAGGAGACAACATCTAGTTATGCTCAATCTCGATATTGAGAAAGCGTTTGATACCACTTGGAGATATGGTATCCTTCAGGATCTTCATTCCTTTGGTCTGAGGGGGCAGTTACCCCAATTTATACAAAACTTCCTACACTACAGAACGTTTCAGGTCAGATATAGAAACAGTATGTCCAAATCATTTGAACAAGAAGAGGATGTACCGCAGGGTTCCATCCTGAGCGCAACACTATTCGCAATAAGAATTACAAATATAACACAAGACATCCCAAAAACAGTTGAATCATACATGTTTGCCGATGACCTGATTATCTCTTGTCAGTCACAAACCATGATTTCAATTGAAAGGCAACTCCAAATGTCCATAGGCAGAATAAAATTGTGGGTGCAACAGAATGGCTATTCATTAGCAGAAAATAAATCAACTGCAATTCATTTCTGTAAAATACGAAAATTGCATCCAGATCCTGAAATATATTTAAATAACAATCTGATTCCTCTTACCAACAATTTTCGTTTATTGGGTTTATACCTATTAACTTTTCCAATCACATAGCCTACCTTAGAACGGCCTGTCAAAAGAAATTAAACATCTTAAGAGCTGTGTCATCTAACTCCTGGGGTGCTGATAGACACTCCGTCACACATCTTTATAAAAGTTTTATCCGATCCCGCTTAGATTACGGGTCACCTGTCTATGACTCTGCAAGAAACAATTCCTTGTTACGTCTGAATACTGTTCAACATAGTGCCCTAAGGATAGCCACAGGAGCCTTCAGAACGTCTCCAGTCAACAGCCTGTATATTTTCGCAAATGATCTGCCGTTACACCTTTAACGAAAATCCTTACTATGTAGCTATGCTGCAAAAATAAAAAGTATTCCATCTCATCCTTGCTGGGAATACCTGTTTGACCCTCAGAATGAAATGCTCTATCGTAACAAACCTAATGAAAACCGCCCTGCGGGTATTAGATTGCAAGAACTGATGCACAGTTGGAATATTAACTTCCAACATATCCTTGAAGACGTAGATCCTCCTGAACATTCCTGGTCTCATTACTCACATCTTTGTGATAATTTCTTTCTGAAATGGAGAAAAGGCCAAACAACAACTTCCAGCAGCTACATAAAGCCCACACCTTAGAAAACGCAGAGAAATGTCATGTATATACAGACGGCTCCAAAACAGATGAAGCTGTAGGTGCTGCAGCAATTTCTGCTGCTTTTTCAATAGCTGTGTCTCTTCCTACAGAATGTGGTATCTATACCGCAGAACTGTATGCAATAAAATTAGCTCTAGATAACATAACCAAACAGCAAATCAGAAAAGCTCTTATATACACCGACTCCTTAAGTGCCGTCACTGCCATTCAATCTACTTCTTTTTCCCAACATCCCATTCTGAAACAGATACGTTCTCAATTATACGAATATCAAACATCCAAACAGTTGGTTACCTTCTGCTGGATCCCTGGGCATGTCGGCATCCCAGGTAATGAAAGTGCAGATCGTGCTGCCAAACATCCTACCAATGGATCATTCTATCATCTGAAAGTTCCACACATTGATTATAAATCAACTATTAAAACAGCATGTAGACGTCAATGGACTAATCTGTGGCAAACACAAGATTGATTTCAGATTAAAAAAGAACCTCAGTTGTGGACTTCTAGTTTCAGGAAAAGCAGACGTGAAGAAGTGATTTTGGCAAGACTCCGTATTGGGCACTCATACAACTCATTTATTCTTGCTTATGGGAGAAAACCCACCTCAATGTCCATTCTGTCAGACACAGCTAACAATCAAACATATTCTAATAGAATGCCCTAATTATTCAAGTAACCGGAAATCCAGTTTTTGTTCTGCATCCAATCTGCTGGAACCTTCAAATTTACTACATGTACTTGGAAATAATGCTAATTTTGAAGCACTGTTTAGATACTTGAAAAGCATAAATATTTATAATCGCCTCTGATAACCATTATATTAATAACTCAGTCATAAGTTAATAATGAAAAGGCACAATATGGCCCAGGAGGCCCTTGTGCCAAAAAACCCCACAACAACAACAATAACAACCAAGTTATGTTGTGACTTTGCGGCAGTTTACATAGATGGCTCAAAGTCGGAATTATATGTCAGATCTGCTGCTGTCTTTCCAGACACCACTATATTAGAGCAGATCCTTCCTAAATGCATCATATTTAGTGCAGAGCTGCACGCTTTTGAGTCGACCTTGAATCACATTAGTAAATATCAGGACCAATGGTTCATTTTATATTCTGCTTCTTTGAGTGTCTTACATCCACTTTCTTCATTAACATGAATATGATATCTGCCTCTGCTGGATTCCCAGTCACATTGGGATTAGGGGAAATGAATTGGCCGACAGAACAGCCAGTTCATTTCCCCTAAGATATTTTAATCAAGTGCCCAGATTTTAACGACATGCATTTTACTGCTTTTGTCCATCATCTGACTGAGCCTTATACACTCAGTCAGATTTTATCCGACAATGACAACACATCAGCTGTTTTTAAGTTTTTACTATTTATTAATTTATATATATGTTTATAAGATAATGAATGCATATTTTTTATACCTATACTGCTTTTTACCCTTATGACTAGTGACGAGGTAACCTTTTTCAAAGGTTACCAGAATTTATGTATTTATTTTTAAATTTCGATAATGATGCCTTGGCGCATAATAGCCTTAACTGCTAATGCAACAATAAAACTGTATCACAATCCAAGTGCTTATGTCATACCAAACTGACTCAACATTGCACTGGCCACCCATGTCAATGATTGGATGCACTGACTTAGATTTTATGTGCTTCTTATCTAAGAGCATAACCCCTCACTCTCTCCTGTCCTGTCCTGTCAGTCTTTTATGTGTATATTGTACTCTCCATATTCAAATTCTATATTCCTTATATATGTGACACCATGCCTCTGATATTCCTATGGTGCCTGCATTTGATGCCTTGACTAGCACTTCACATTCATCAAATTTATTTACTATGCTCCTAGCACTGGTGTTCATGCAAGTATATCTAAACCTGTTCTTACTTTTATTTAACACAGCCCATGTATTTCCTTGTTTCATGATGACCCTCAATGGACCTTGAAATCCTCTGTACCTTGCCTTCCAGGCTGCTTTATTTTCCAATAGAAGCAGTGCAAGAATCACTTTCACTACTGTCTGCAGCTATTGTTAATCTATTCATCTGTTTCTCCCAAAGCTAGCAGTTTTCCAACCCACCAAAAACCACCTTAGTAGTATCAGAAAATATTCTTGCACCCTTTCTATTTTAGTGTATCTCATACCTGTAGAATTACTCTCTCCTGTCAGACCACATTAAGAAGAATTCTACCCCATGAGCCTTTCACAATCTCCAGGGCTGTATTTTTTGACAAGGCTCTGATAATATACTCCCTCCTATCGTGTCTGGACAGAATTGCAGACACTTTCAATTTTAGCCATAATTTGCAATTTTTTTTTCAGCATTGACCTGTACTTGTGAAGTAAGTCCACAGGTCTCCTACTCTTAATGTCTTTAGTGCAAACGTGTATGGCAGTATCATATTTTATGCCCTGACATTGCTTTATATGTAGTATCATAAACTTTTGACCTTGGCAGCAATCCCCGGTCCTATTCTACCTAAACGTTTTGGAAAATATATATTTCCCATTTCCCTGAGAATTTTGGTGCATTACTTTATAACATTACATTCATAGAGTTTTAATTTAGTTGTAGCCTTACTAGAAGTAAAATTTTTTAGCTAAAAAAAAGTTGTTTGCCAACATACATGGTTAGAACTTTCAAGCTACTTTTTTACCACAATGAAAACCGTACAAGTCCACTTGCACTTCACTACTATTTACGTGATATGATGTTCAAGCCAAATTACCGATGCATAAGCTCTACAAATGTTAAATCTTAACTTACAAAATCTCCAGTTAATTTAGAAATAAGCTAACAAACTTGACCAGGACTATCAAACTATCTAATCAATTCTGGGATCGAGGCTATAGCATGTTGCTGTGTATTTTTGAAGCTCTTAATTGCAGGTTAGTTTTTGAAATAATTTTGAAGGATTTTTTTTTTTTTTTTTTTTTTAATTTACTAAACTGTAGTTAATATATAGTTTGAATTCCTATAGTCATGTAGGTTAGTTTACATTTGTATTTAGATAAGTATTTGGAAAGTTACAGCTTAATATTCAGATAGCCTTTGCCATCGATATTTTGGCGGGAATTTCGTAACTTTCCTCGGGTAGCTTAAAAATATTTCACAAGTGGTTAAAAGCTTTGTCAGCAGTATAATTTCTGTATTACTCTGATTTAAATTCCATGGTATATTGTAAGTTTAAATTTGTAATGTATTTGGAAAACTACACCTTAATATTCAGATAGCCTTTTTTATTGATATTTTGTCAGAAATTACATAACTTTCATTCGGTAGCTTAAATTTAACTTCTTTAGTGATATAAGTTTTGTAGACAATGTAATTTCTGTGATATTTTGTTAACATAAAATCTGTAATGTATTGTAAATTTTAATTTTGTGATCTTTGTAAAGTTAAAATTTTAAATTATGGTTACTACAAGATCCACTTACAGTATGGTCTGTATTTCTTGTTTATACTCTGGAATGACCACTAGGTCAGTGGAGTTTACAATAAATCGATAAATACAAATGATAATCGTGTTTAGCCGTCATGGGCTTGAACTCTGATCCACTTGGCTACGTCAGGCCTTCACATATATGTCTACTATGACCTAATATGGACTATATGTCTAGGGCAGTGGCCTCAAATTGCGGGCCGCATCTGGCCCCCCAGAAGCAATTTTACACTGCCCGAAAATACATTTCAATTATGTATTTGTTGTAAATATGGTGCTTATATTCACTCTCATTTTGCAAAAAAAAAAAAAAAAAATCCGGCCCGTCAGCTGCATTCAGATCGTGAATTTGGCCCGCATACAATTTGAGTTTGAGACCACTAGTCTAGGGACATTGGGACTCAAACAGAAATGCCTATGGGCATTTCTGGTGTGAGTTGTGACTTCCTTATTTGTATAGTCTGTGGCATGTATTCTAAAGCTACTTTAGTAGACAGATCTAGGGACAGATTTCGGTCCCTAGAAACAAATATAAATGGGAGCTCATCAGGGACCGAAATATATCATGACTTGCCAAGTGATGCCCCCGATTCGGGTCCCAGAAAATAATAGTCAAATGCAGACTGCTCTGGTCATAGGTGATCTAGTTTTATTGGGTGACTATTGCCAAAGAAACAGATCTGTTTCTTTGGCAAACAGAAACAGATCTGTGGTCTAGAACCAGAGTGTATTTGCCAGGAACAACAATTGATGATGTTACCAACAGATTGTCAAATTTTAAGGGAGGTAAAGAGAGAATTATTATTCACGTGGAGACTAATGATGTTAAATGTACACAACCTGACCATCTATTGGAGAAATATAGGACTATGCTGAAAAAATGTGGCGTGTTAAGTAAGAATGTGTATGTGTCTGCAATTCTATCCAGATGCAATAGGAGGGACTATATGCTGAAAGCCTTGTGGATTAATTCGAGACTTGAGGGAATCAGCAAGGCTTTAGGGGGGGAATTTTTATCAGTGGCCTGCATCTGTAGGTAGGAGGAATCTATTTTGTAGACATGGTATTCATAATACTATTACTATCTAAACACATTTTATTATGTTAATTAAGTCAAAAAAAATTCAGAATTTTCCAAAAAAACATCCGCTTCCAATCAAAATTCTCTGTCTGCACAGTTTTGTAGCCTCAACTGTTGTCATTCATGAGCTGCTACCATCGTTATCCCTGTGCATGTTTTGATTTTAATTTAATAGCATCACCAAAAGACAGGAATCTGCCATTCATTAAAAACTTTGATGTGTACTGTTGTCAAATTAGCTGATAGGCAGTCTCAATTAGCAACTTCAGGTTGAATGGTAAATAATGTGTAGATTTTAAATGAGCAGGCACACAGCATGAGGAAGGAATAACAAGGAAAATGTAATGAAAGTTCAGTGTATATCAAAGTCCCTAGTACTGAGCTGTGTGGGCCCATTGCTGCATTAAGTAAAGAAACAGAGTTATCAATGCACATATTGAAATAATTTGATAATAGTATGCTTCTCTGGATTTGTTTTTCTCTTTGTTTTGTAGGGTTTCTTTGTTCACTTTTAAGCTTAAGCTCACTTAATAACATGAGCTCAAGATTAGGTTGAACTGAACTGCTAAGTGAATCTTATTCATGAACATGTATAAGGAAAACGACATCTTTATCCACAGTTTGGCACAAGGTTGCTAATTGATTATACCAGCAATGCCTCAAAATGTGTCATGGTATTGTCTGAATTTTTAATGAATTTCCCTGCTTTGATAACATTAATTGATTACAAATGAAATTATAACTTTATGTTGTCACATGGATAACAATGTTGTTTCTACAGTGTGCATAAACCCAAGACTTGTTGCTATTATTAGAGGATAACAGAACTTCAATATAGCAGAAAAATTAATTCTGTGAAGCATACTGCTTCAGCACCTGCACCTTTTCCTTCACTTAAGTAATGTAGTATGGATTTTAAACTTCTAAATATGCTCTATGTCTGTAAAATAAATTTAAAAGGAATTTTTAATTTTGAAAATATTTGGGTGCTCTTTCTTGTAAAAAAGTGTTTTACACGGATCAGTTTTCTTCTGTTGTGAGGGACACACACACACACACACACACACACACACACACACACACTAGAGAGAGAGAGAGAGAGAGAGAGAGATGGTGCCATGCTTATTAATTTATTTTAATAGTATAGCCCCCAGCCTCAGAAGGTTGAAAATGTCATACCCTAGTAATAGTCACTAATGATCCATAATAACTGCAATATAATACACCATCCATATAACTGAAACTTTATTAGAATAGGAATAATATAATATAAGACTAGATCAACTTAAAATGATAAAATAAAATATAATGCATTTATTTTTCAATAAAAGCAATAAGATAAAATATAAATGGATAAAAACCGATAAAATGGAATAAAAGTGATAAAAACAATTGTAGCTTTTAGAGGAAACTGACATCTTTATCAACAGTAAGACTTAGCTTGTCCTGGAACATACTTAAATAACTGCAGGATGATGGCTCGCAGCACATTGCCACAGGAACATGGGCAGTATCCTCCACATGTGCACTGAAACCGGAAATGGCACTGCAGTATGCCAGGTGCAGCCATTCATCCCATCCACAAATTACGTTTTCAATGAGGGGATGAATATGGATTCCCCTGTCTCTATTAATGGTGTTATGTGCAGAAGAGCAAATCCACAAACTCTCGAGCCATTTGCAGTTCCAAAATCTGTGTGAACAATCTACTATAATGGCATTGCCAGGTGAAATTTGGTGGTTCTCCTCCCAAAAATGTTCAGCCTCAGCAGATTTCTCATAACACTGTTGCCTTTAATGCGTTAATATGCTCCCTCCCCCACAATCTTTGAAACAGCGTTTTGTCTCACCAACATAGCACTCCCCACAGTCTGAGCATTTAATCTCATCTATGACCCCACTTGTACCTTCCATGGATGTGGGATCTTTAACCTTTGACTGTGTGCAATCTTCGCCCTGGCAGTTCCACACAGTGTGTCTGACAAGCACATAATACTAGAGAGATTCACTCAGTTAAGCCTGGATAGTGGCATAGTATTTAGGATCAGGCGCCACCGGTGGTTTCCCACATCTGCACCATATGTACTCTGTGATGAAATGCAGAACTACTGCACAGCCAGAAAAAAGTGTAATGTCTGGTTAATGTAGTATTGTGCTTTGTTCTGTTGTTGTGTCTGGCTGCTTGGCCGCGGGGCCCCTACTGAGACTCCACGTTGCCCGCCACAACCACTGGGAGGTGAGCCAGGCTGCCCATTATACTCTGGCTGCCTCTGCCAGGGTTGCCTGAGCTACCTGACAGAAGCCATAAAAAAAAAATTATAATAAAATAAAAATAAAGCCTGGATAGTAGGGAATGTATGCAAATGGCTCACTTTGTCCGTCTTCCACTTTCCCCGAATGCCAAGCGTTTCCATAGCCAAGTGATTTTCTGAGCTCTATAAAGCAATTCAAAGCGTTCTCTTTTAAAGGAATCACTCTTCTCTTTAAGTTTTCCCTTATTTTCTCTTAATTTCTTTAAAAAAGCAGTAGACTTCAGCTTACAAGTTGTAAGTTAAGTCACGAAAGAAAAGATACCTTTCCTTTTATTTTATTAGAGTTACTAACCCAACTAACCTAACAACCACTTGGCCACTTGTGGCATTACTCCTGCCTCCCCGTGGCAGGGCCAGTAATTGAGAAAACCAACGCTCAGGGCCAAAAGGAGTACAAAATGAACAAAGAAACCTTTCCTCCACTTGATCAATTGAGATCACCTACTGATAAAGACCAACCCGATCATGACTGCTATCAAAATAAAAGACAAAAAACAGATCTATGTCAACAAGATCACCCAACCTTTCTCCTTATTCATTCTCTATTAGATTTTCTGTGAGCAAATTATCCCCATTTTTAATCCAGAAATGCTTGGAAAATGCTGCAGATGGTAAAGCGATTACAATCTAGAGATCTACTGGTAGAAACAATGAAGCCAAAACACTCAGAAATATCATCAAAACTGACTACATTTGGTGGAATTCCCATGAAAATAACACCCCATGCCAATCTGAATACATCCAAATGAGTTACAGCAGAGTGGGACCTCATTAACATCATCTATACATATGGATGTTAACATCACAGAGGATGAAATTGTGCTAGAATTGACAGATCAAAGAGTAATACATGCAAAAAAGAATATTAATCCGGAAAGATGGAGAATTAAAGCCAACACGGGACATAATACTGACCTTTAGTACCCCAAACTTACCAACAATGGTTAAATCAGGGTATCTGAATTGTTGTATATGTATATATATACCGAATCCCATCAGGCGTTATAAGTGCCAGAAATATGGACACTCCCAGGTAGCATGCTATGGCACTATGATTTACCCAAACTGTGGTTCAACAGAACACACTCAAGCTGATGTAACCTCCTTCACCTGTCCCAATTGCAAATGTAACCATCTGGCATATTCAAAAAATTTTGAAATGTGGAAAGTGTGGAAAGAAATACAAAACAGAAAGAAAACAAAGTAACGTATCAGGAAGCCAAAAACAGTCATTCTATTGCTACTCAAACTGACATTACAGTCCCTCCAAACATTTCTTTTGCAGATTGGGCCAGGTCTGTGCTTAATGCTAAGCCACAACCTGTCAAACACAAGCAACTGGAAAAAGGAATTAACACTCCAATTTCAGTTCTGCCCAACATGCCTGAAACTACGAAAAAAGCAGACAGAGCAGACAAGACAGATTATGCTCAGACCAAAAAAACAATTCTCTATACATATGGATGTTGACAACAAAACTAACCCAGAAGAAACTATATTAGAACTTCATGCAGAAGAATACACGTATACAGAGCGACTGGTTTTCCCCAAAAAAGACAGAAATAAAACAGATCGTTACAAATAAACTGCTCCAAAAAAACAGACAGATCAAAACATAACTCCTAAAACCAAGTAATGCAGCACATACTTCAATGGAACTGCAGAGGCATACGAGCCAATACTGATGATATATATGACCTGATGGCCGACCGGGCTAGCCGGGTGGGTAAAGTGCCTGCCTGGCAACCCAAAGGTCGCGGGTTCGATTCCCGCCTCGGGCTTGGATCAAAGTACTACAAAAACCTTGGGAGGTACATATGGCCACAGAAGCCTATGCGCCAACAACTACCAAAAAAAAAAAAAAAAAAAAAATATATGACCTGATCAATAAGTACAATCCAGTGAGTGTTTTTCTGCAAGAAACTAATTTAACACCACAAGCAACTCTTTCAATGAGAAACTTCACAATATAAAAAGAAAAGACACGAATACTGCAAAATCTGCACATGGAGGAGTAGCAATACTACTATTCTAGTTATCTATAAAATCCCAGCTCGATATATCTCTCTACAGACTGACTTAAAGCTGTTGACTTAGATTTCAGTATACCTCCCACCAAATAGACTTTTCATGCTAAAAGAACTAGATCTTATAGCACAATTGCCAGCACCTTTCTGTGTTTTTGGAGATTTCAATGGGCATCACACATTGTGAGGATCTTCAAGCATGGATAAGAGGACATCTGATTGAGACATTACTGAATGAACAGCAGCTAACCTTACTAAATACTGGTCATCACACATGTCCATCTATACACAGGATCCACTTCAGCAATTGATCTGTCAATCTGTTCTCCCATTCTCTTCCACAGTATGGAGTGGTCAACCTTATATGATCCACACAACAGTGATCATTTTCCAATTATATGTAAAATACAAACAAAACAATCCCCCTGTCCAGAGTAAAATGGAAATTTACAAAAGCAAATTGGGCAAAATATTCAGTCTGTTTATTTTGATGATCAATTTATTAAATCACAACCAACAGATGACGTCACCGAGCACATTACCACACAAATTTTGGCAGCAGCTTCTGAGGCAATTCCTCAGTCCTCTGCAAACCAAAAAAGACATGCGAAACATTAGTGGAATGAGGTCTGTAACAGTGCAAAATGAGGAAAAAAATAAAGCTTGGAACCTATTTCATAGGTTTTCTACAACTGCCAAGCTCATATTATATAAAAAAACAAAAGGCAAGTGCACAACAAATCAGAAGACAAGCCAAAAAAGAATCCTGGATAAGATTTGACAGTACCATCACGAAGGACACCAGCAATCGGCTAATATGGAAGAAAATCCAACAATTAAATTATAAGTGCATTCCTTTTTCTGCTCCAATCTTGATTAAGAATGGATGAGAACTGTCTTCCCCAAAGGAAATAGGTGATTTCCTTGGAGAGACTTTCAGTCAAATCTCATCAGCATCTGCGTACGACAATTCTTTCCTGAAAATCAAAACCTCTGCAGAAAAATATAAAATAAATTTCAACACCACCCAATCCTTTCCTTATAATCAGCCATTCATCCAAGAAGCTCTGAACAGAACAGCAAACAATGCAGTAGGACTGGACGGAATCTACTATATAATGCTTAAACATCTAAATAATACAGCTTTAAGCTTATTACTAGTTTGCTGCAACCAGATATTTCTTGAATGGGTTTATCCTTCCTTATGGCATCATTCTGTAATTCTTGCTTTTCCAAAACCAGGAAAGGATCAATCACTTCCACAAAACTGCTGACCAATTTCCCTAACCAGCTGTTTAAGTAAAACACTAGAAAAAATGATACATAGAAGATTAAAATGGATCTTAGAAAGTAAAATGCTGCTAAATATCAGCCAATATGGTTTCCGACAAAACCGATCCTTATGGTAAAAGCCAAAACTAACATTCGCAATGCATATGTTAAAAATGAACATGTAATAATGGTGAGTCTAGATATTGAAACGGCATTCGATACTACATGGAGGTATGGCTTTCTTCAAGAGCTGTATGCTCTAGGATTGAGAGGACACATACCTCAATTCATTCAGAACTTTCTTAAGTGCAGAATCTTTCAAGTTCATCACCAGAATATACTTTCACAATATTTTATTCATGAAGATGGGTGTCCCAAGGGTCCATATTTAGTCCTACCCTTTTTGCAATTACACTAAACACCATGACGCAGAATATTCCCAAAACTATACAAATATATATGTATGCCGATGATCTTTCTATATCATGCCATTAACAGCATAGAGAGAGTTACAACTTTCCATAAATAAGTTAAAGCCATGGACTGTACAAAATGGTTATCGTCTGTCAAAGCAAAAGACAATTGCAGTTCATTTTTGTGAAAAGCACAGATTACACCCAGAGCCTGAATTTAAATTAAAAAAACCAACCAATCCCTCTTGCCAGCAATATCCACTTTTTAGGTTTAATATTAGATATTAAACTCAATTTTGCCATGCACATAGCTTATCTCAGAACTCTCTGCTTGAAAAAACTCAATATACTCAGAGCCATCTCTGCCGTAGCATGGGGTACAGATAGATATTCTCTCCTGCATTCGTATTGTTCACTCATCAGGTCATGTCTAGATTACGATTCAATAGTCTATGACTCAGCTAGGAAAACTGTACTTACAAGACTGAATACCATACAGCACAGTGCTCTTCGCACTGCTTGTGGGGCTTTTTGAACATCCCCGGCCCCCAAAGTCTATATATAGAGGCAAACGAACCACCACTCCACCTCAGAAGGAAAATGTTACTCCTCACCTATCCAGCCATGCTTTCCAGATGATCCGAATCAACCGCTACTTTTCAATCCGGAAAGGATAACATTCTATAACAATAAACCCACTGAAAATAGACCAACTGGTATTAGACTACAAGAGATGATGCATTGCTGGAATGTTCATTTTGAAAACATGCTGAAAGAAACCAAAATATCTGATCTACCTTGGTCCTCGAACCCACTTTACTGTGACATCTATTTCCAACAATGGAAGAAAAAGTCCCCAGAAAACTGTTACATCAAGCAACTGCACAAAGGACATGCTGCTAGCAATGTGCAAAGCTGCTAAATATATACTGATGGTTCCAAATCAGATGCTGCCATAGGTGCTGTAGCAGTCTTTCCTTCATTTACAGTATCTGCATCTCTCTCGGCTGAGTCGTAGACTACACACACACACACACACCTGTTCCTGCTCATGGGCGATGACCCTCCTATATGCACACATTGTTCATCACAACTTACAGTTCGACATTCTGTTAGACTGTTCGTATTATTCCCATATCAGAAATACTACCTTCCTCTCTTTGACTTAAATGCAAGAACCTGTATCACTAACCCACCTTGGGAAACAATGCCAATCTGGATAAGTTTTTTGCTTACCTCAAAACAAATCAGACTTTATGGATATATCTAATATCAAATAAGGCAAACTCTGGTACCATTCCAAATATTTGAATAGGCACATTTTGGTCTCAGTTGCCCTTGTGCCGCAAAACCTCTACACCCCCCCCCCCCTTCCCAAACATATTTATCCACGATCTTCTGGGAGTATCCACTTTTCCTAAGATCTGCTGTGACTCATTTAATCTCCTCCTTTCTATCCTTGCAGGTGCTAAAGTGGGATCTAGCCCTATTCAACAAGGGCCTAATAGCAATCTTTGATAGTTGGCTTGTGCCGTGTTATTATGTGTGTATTTCCCCTGGCACATGGTTTTCCCCCGTTCTGTATACACTCGTTTTTATTCTGGGGCCATCTGTACACCAACACATCAAGGAAAGGGAGGTACCATTCATTTCCATCTCCAAGGTAAACTGAATAAAAGGGGGGAGAAGCTATTAAGAAAACTGAGAACCTCATCCTCTCTTCCCCTACATACAATGGCAAATGTATCATCGACATATCGTTTCCATGCACGCTTTGTTTCCATGGGAGAAACAAAGCCATCTACAATCTTAGACTCCAGCTTCTCCATGGTTACGTTTGCTATAACAGCACTAATTGGAGAACCCATTGCTGTGCCATGATCCCTTATACATAGTGTTTTGAAATAACATGGTACTGAAGAGACATAGTTCTACCCTGCTACAAATATCTTCTATGTTCAAGGGAATCCTGTCCCTTAAGTTGTCATCCCTTTCCAATGCCATGCACGTGCATTTCCCCCAATGCTCGATGGGGATGCGTGTAAACAGAGACACCACATCGAATGATACCATGGCCTCACCCGCTTCGGTGACTCTGGCATGTATAAACTGCACAAAGTCTCCACTGTCTTTGATGATAAAGTTTGAATGTCCTACGATAAGAGATATTAGTTTGGCTAGAAATCTGTATAATGCATGCGTAGGGCTGCCCACAAACAATACAGTTGGCCTAAGCGGAATCCCTGCCTTATGAATTTTAGGCAGCTGGCACCCCGTGGAATGAAGTGTCCAATAGGTGTCTTTGGAGATCTCTGCATTCAATTAACCCTCCAGGATTTTGTTGATATGCCATTCCAATCCTACCAAGGGATTCCGATGGGTAACCTTATACGTTGTCCTATCATTCAACAGTTCCAAGGCTTTGTTGCAGTAATCGACTTTGTTAAGGATCACAGTTAAACTCCCTTTGTCTGTGGGCAAAACAATGGTGCTCTCATCCTGTCTTTGCTCCCTAAGTGCCTTCCTCTGGATAATGGTGAGATTAGAGGGAACTGCATAAGTGCTGGCTCAAAATCACAGATGGGAAGTTCATCCCCTCTGAAACCATAATTCTTGGACTGGATGAATGGCTCTGCCTGGCATGCTTCTGAGCCTTTTCCGGTTTCAGTGCATGTGTGGAGGATACTGCCCATGGCAACATGCTGTGAGCCGTGATCCTTCAGTTATTTAAGGATGCACCAGGACAAGTTAAGTCGTACCGTTGATAAAGGAGGCAGTTGCCTCTGAAAGCTATTGTTGTTTTTATTGCTTTTATTCCGTTTTATCAGTTTTAATCCATATAGTGTAATAGCTGTTCTTTACATTTTATCTTATTGCTTTTACTGAAAAATCAGTTTATTTTATTTTATCATTTTAATTTGATCGATCTTATATTATATTATTGCTATTCTAATAAAGTTTCAGTTCTCCGGTTGGTGTATTATATTGCAGTTATTATGAATCAGAACATTCCCAACCTCAGAGGCATATTTGAAGTCACTAATGATTCCTGACCTTTTTACTGATAATTTATTGCTTTGAATGATGTTGAATTAAAATTATTGGTGTGGGTTTTTATTTATTCAAGATTTTATCGTAGACATTTAGGGAGGGCTAAAGAAACTTAATAATTCGTTTCAGGTATTTTAAACTGGATGTGACGTTGTGCACAGATTATTTCACTCTTCCTAGTCTAATGCACCAGAAAAATCCAGTCCAACTGTTCCTAGTAATCCAGAGTAAAGTTGGAATGAAATATTACAAAGTCTACTTTTCTTGGAAATTCAGTATACTTCAGGAGATAATATTCAAAATCCAACTGAATGTGCTTGTTATATTTTATAGCATCTCTTAGAAATTGCAAAAAATTATAAAAGTTGTATATTGCTTATTTTAAAATTGGCATTGGTGCAAGTTGTCTTAGAATTTATTGTAATGGTCTTCGAATCATTAGTAGTATGTGTATTTTATTTATTTATTTTTTTATTATTATTTTTATTTTATTTTATTTTATTTTTTGGCTTGTGTAGCAAAAGCCTCAGGCTTCCTTACACCATATGGCTATTACTAATACTCCACAGCTTTAGACTTTAATTATTTTCATTACTTTTACAGAACACAATCCGAGCCACCACATTCAAAATCAAACAGATTAAGGCCGGGAGTAACTTCGGGGGTAGGCAGAACAAATAAGCCAACAATTATAGCAGGAACAACAACCAGTAGTGGAAGCAGTTGCAGTGGTAGCACCAGTACTCTTCAAGAAGATCTTCTTAAACTCATTAGTCCAGATTTTTTGGACAGTGATAGCACCAGTGAGGTATAGTTAGTTTTTTTTAACAGAATTTTAATTATATTGTGTTTTTTTTTAATTACAAGTATGATTACATACAAATCAAAATTCACTATGGATAAACCTCATAATGTTTTTTTATATATTCCTGAAAAAAAATTTGATTTTGTGTGATAGGTTAATAATATACACACAAAATTTTCCACAGTTTCACTGTCAATTTAGTTCTCATAATTTTGACTAAGGCAGTCATGTGGGGGGGTTAAGAGACCCCTAGGGTTATTTTAAGGAGAAAATTATTAGATGAATATTCAAAACAGTAAGTAGACTTTTTTTATTTTACCTTAAAGAAACATTTATGATGTCAGCAACAGATAGGCAAATTTTAAGGGGGATGTTCGTTGGATATATATATAGGACTATGATGAAGAAAAACTGCACGTTAGGTCAGAATGTTTGTGTCTAATTTTGCCCAGATGCAATGGGAAGGACTCTATGCTGAAAGGCTTGTGAATTAAGTGAAGACTTTGCCTTTGTGAGGTGGGGGAGGTTCTTTTTCAGCATTGCCTGCACTTGGATGATACCTTAAGGGTTTGGGGAAACTGATAGTTAGAGAAGGAGGAGGTAGCAATGTTTCATTTGAAACATTGCCACCTGCAGCACATCTTATGGAGACTTGATTTCCTAAGATATGCTTTTTGCACATCTTAGGAAAACAAGATTAAATTACAGGAACACACGATTAAACTGCACATGAATACCCTAGTTTTAATTGTCTGCAGGAGCACTGCCAATAAAATGAGTGAATTCAATCTCTTGGTTAGGACAAGTAACACTGAAATTATAGCACTAATGGAAGTGTGGTGTCACCTAGAAATAGTGAATGATGAGTCAGTTATTGTTTATACCCCAGCATGACCATCAGGTCAGAGGAATTTGTAATAAATCACGAATACAATCATTAACCGTATGTAATGTATATTATAGGAAGGATAGGCAAATCGTTCGCACGAAAGATGTGAAAACATCTCTGACAAAAATCGTGACCAGTTTAAAATCAAACAACTAAAACCAAAGTTATGAAAGATGTAACTTTTTATGCTCATGCC
Organism: Mastigoproctus giganteus; assembly: GCF_048544385.1. NCBI lineage: Eukaryota > Metazoa > Arthropoda > Arachnida > Uropygi > Thelyphonidae > Mastigoproctus > Mastigoproctus giganteus. The sequence continues at coordinate 153,884,693 of NC_143580.1, read as the reverse complement.
TGCTACTTACTCTACTGAATCAACGTTAACGACTGAGATAGCATTATTTAGGAAGTGACGTAATTTGTATCATTTCATTTTAAATTTACGTGACAAATTGGTTTTATTTCAGTCCGAAATTTAGTAGGTGCCACCAAAGATTTTTCAAATCAACAAGATAGGATAGCCTGCTTGAATTCCTTCACAATAGGAAGGAACTCTCAGTTCTCTCACTCAATTGCCAAAGCCTATGTGTGCACCACACTGACCTCATCAACACTGCTACACAGCAATGCCAAATATTGCTGCTATCTGAGACTTGGTTGGACAATAATGAGAGTGTGAGCATCCCGAACTTCGATTGTGATTATATTCAAATATGAAACCAAACGGACAGCTGGAGTTGTAATATGTCACAAGATGGATGAGATACACATTGTTATGCCAAATTTAGATGTCATCTACCGACAAACGAGTAGTCCAACAGTGAGTGTTCAGCCTGTTAGTGATATATGTACAGTGGAGTGCTTGTTACCCAACGGCCAAGTGATACTTACAATGGTTGTCCATATTCCATTCCTTAACTGATTTTCTGCTGAGTTCAAAGCTTCCTCATTTTAATTCAGAATATCTTAATAATTTGGTTGGCCCCCAAAATTTATTTGAAGAATGAAATCTCCTAGTGGAGATAACCAAGCATGCAAACTCTGATAACATGCAGACTTGAGAATATTTATCTTTGAAATTTCCATAAAGGTTACCTTAAATGTCATCTTGAACTCCTCTATAGGGGATAATAGCAGATCTTGATGTATTCTAACAATTTCTAGAGAAGAAATTGTTCAAGAATTAAGCAATAAAAATGTAATGCATGTGAAAAGAATGGTTATCGAGAAGAATGGCATATTTATCCTAGCCATACAGTTATTCTCACATTTAAACCACCAAATTTGAATGTGAAAGCCAGATATTGAAGTTCCTAAATTTCTTAATTCCATTATTAATTTAGTCCAGTGCTTTAATTTCAAAAATTTTGTGACTCAGAAGCAGTCTGCAGAGATGTAATGACCTGATGTAATGGTTCAAAAGAACATGCTCATACAGGCATTGGCGCCTCTGTAGCCAGGTGGGCAGGAGCAGCAGTGCGTAGCACACGCTTCTTGATTAGATCGGGATTCGAGCCCATGACCACCAAATATGGAGGATGCGGAAAGGTCAGGGAATGACCACCGCATACCTCCAGAGCAATATGGCCTTAGTTGCTAATTCTCCTGAAAACCAAATAACAACAACAACTATTCTATACCACTGGCTCTAAGTATTGCACTACTTTCAAACAAAAATAACATTTCCTAAAGACTAGGCTCCCATTTATTTCAGAGAATTTTTATTAATTTATTTATTAAATGGCAAACTATCCTTTTGGTGATGTAATTTGTTTAAAAGTAGTACACACTTCATGATAGGGGAGTTTTGCTCGATTATAATTACTAAGATCACTGCAGCACACACTGCAGTTTTAAGATAAACAGCCGTGTGCACAAAAAGTGATTTTACTTACAGTCACCAGACAAAAATTAGTCACAAGTGTTATTTACAGCATATAACAGATTAAATACATGTATCTTCTAACCTTTTTTTGCAAAGAGACTGAAATTAGATTATAAAGCTAACCTATTTCTCTATTTACGACTTTACTAGCATGACTATAGAAGCAGGAGTTTTCACCATAAAAGATGGGGTGCATAAAAGATATTAGTAAATGGCAGAAAGGAGTGTTAGCATATGGCACGTCTGAAGGACATCCTGTTTAAGGAGCAGCTGTATTTGCTGTTGCTTCAGAAAGAACAGTAATTTTAGTTTTTAAGAATGGTATGAGTCAAAACCATCTAAAAACCATTGGCAGAATTGTGTTTGAGACTAAGTGAGTGCATTCATGAATAGTGATGAATATTGCATCTATTAAATGAAAAAGGACACCAAACAAGACAAGAACTGCTCTAAACAGTTAACCAATGACCTCATCAGTCAATTTATGAGTGAACACTACAAAGAAAATTGAAGAACGTGGGATATCTGGTAAAGGACCCTGACAAAGACCAATGTTAACAGCTGTGCATAAAAAAGCCTAGTCAATATCAGCTAAAAAGGCAACTGGAGTATTAATCACTGCTGTGATGTGGGCTGATGATTCCAAAGATGTCCTATATTCTAATAATGTGACCTGTACTCAAGGCATGGCCTGATCATTGCCCTATACAAAGGGATAATCACCTCCTTTTCCCTACTAGCAAAATTCCTGTATATCATTGACAGTACCCCATGACATGCTCTGGCAGTCTGTCTGCACTGCTCAGAAAACTTCATATTTGACTGTACAATTATTCCCAGGTCATTTTCATGTTCTACTACCCTAAGTGTAGTACCACAAAGCTGTTACATTTCTCTGGGATTATGTCTACCTATATGCAGTACTTTGCATTTGAATTTCATATTTAATTGTTTTTAGAATGGGTTAATATAAATTTAAAACTTATGCACTGTTTAAAAACTTATGTACTTAAATATAAACTATTTAAGAGTTCGTAGTTGAATCTCTAAAAACAAAAATTCATGAGAGGTGACAAATTTTTTGTTCAGTGTCTATATATACATGATAGTTAAATTAAGAATTCTTTCTTGCAAATTATTTAACATCAGTTAATACAACTATGCACAGTCACTTTTTTACCTAAGGTTCATAGGACTATGGAACAATCCACTGTAACAATTATATACTCCTTTTGCTCTGTTTGTATCTTTTAAAAAGAGCATCTTGACTCTATTCACAATTGTTACCCTTCAGATATTTATAAACATTTACAAAAAAAAAAAAAAAAAAAAAAAAGTTCTGGCTTGGCTTTCATGTGATGATCAGCCAGTGCTATTAAAATACAACTATAGAAGTTAACTGTAATCCTGGACACTATACTTGATTAGTACATTCATTACATGTGCAGTGTGTATCATTTTACCTTCAGCTTTCATTTTGGCAATTATAACTTGAACCGTTTGGGCATGAATTGTGATTCTAACAAGGAGGAAATTATTCAAAATGAGAGAGAGAGAGAGAGAGAGAGAGAGAGAGAGAGCGCGAACGAACAAACGAGTATGCTGAAAATGTCTGATAAGATAATACTATGATGTACTCTAGTCCTGTAGTTGCAAATAAATATAATAATGAACTCTTCAAATAAAAATGCAAAGCTTTTGATCTAACTCCTCCAGATATCCTTGAAGTTAAATAAAATAAACACCAAAGAAAGGCATATTCCAGAAATTAATGGTAAAAAATAAAAGATAAGTAGATTTAACTTAGTTATAACTTTCAGTTCTGTATTTATGAAAAATCTCTTGATCTAGTAGCATGCTTCCTAAAATTCTATATTTAGTTAATTTTCAGTTGAAAAATTATTTTCAAAAAATTTTGTTAATAATATTGTCAGGTACTTGGCTAAAATAAGGGAAACCTGCCCCCCCCCCCACAAATAAAATAAAATTCTAAGTTTATCAGGCCAAATGACAGAACAAAGCAGGAACAGCCAGAGGCAGTTGAGGGCTGTACCAGTTCATCTTTGTACTAAGTTAAATTAAGAGACTCAAACAACAGAACCAAATCCATTCTCATTAAAAAAAAATAGTAATAATTGTATACACTTAAATTGCTTCTTGAACCTTAAATTGCATAAAAAAGGGTAGAGAAACTTTACAAACCTAAACTTAGTGAAATTATAATTTCTAATAAACATCATTATTTGGTCCCCAATAACAATTTAAAACAAATGATTTTTAATATTATTTGTTTTTTGGCATACTGATATACAACATCATTTTTATGTTTGTTTATTACAATATTTTCAGGACTTGGCATCTTCTCATCATGACTCGGAAAGTGGATCACAAACTCATTCAACTCCTTACTCTTCCTTAGAACGAAGTAATGCAGGTGGTGGAATTACGCCTATTTCTCCAGATTCTTCCCTAGATTCAGGGCAACATTCTGATGTGATATTAACAAAAGCCCAGCCAGCTCAAGTAATTTGTTCTGAACCATCATCTCCAGCTCCTGTTGAATCCAGATTGTCCCGTGATGAAAGGTATTATAAAGTTTTGTGAAATGCACATATTTGATGCCCACTACATTTTGAATCTGTGAAAGATACTAGACTATTTAAAATACATCAGCATTATTTTGTTACCTTTCTCTCTCTCTCTCTCTCTCTCTCTCTTTTTTTTTTCTCCCACTTGCCACTTGTTTTACTGTTTACTGTTCTGTTTCGTTCATTTTACATGTGCAGAAAGAGAAACTTTTACATCAGTTTAAAACCTTCTATCTGATTAGTGATCACAAGATTGGATTTTGATCCTTCTACATGGGCTCATTTGGCTTTTGTGTCATGATTGCAGAGAGACTGTACTGTAAAAAACTGAGAAACTTAAATGCTTGATTTTATCATTCACTGTGTTTGGCCCATTACCATGCTTCCTCCGAGTTCTGTCCTCTGCCTTTTGTAATTGGGTGGCCAGTTCCCTCACTTGTTTCGCACTGCATGTGAGGTGTAAACTGATTACATAGGTCTAACCAAATCCAGCGCACAGCTCTTTATAGCTTGTGTAAAAGAGTGAAATCTACTGGATCCCAGCTGTAAGACTTTCCATAGTCAGAAAAAGACATGTCACTTATGCATGTTTTTACAATGTTGCTGAATCCCTGTGTTAGAGTTCTTGGTTCTTTATGAAAAAATTGGTGTTCGTCACAATCCAAAGTGTGTCATCTTTTCATATACAGTAAAAGTTTGAAAGCTGTGTTGCTTCACTTGGGAATATTACCCATTAATTACAGTTGCTCACCGTTCATATTAAAGAAGGCTACAGAAATTTGAAGCATGTGTTAGAGAAGATCAAGTATGACCGCTGTAAATGGGATGTCAGTGAGAACTTTCAAATGACAGGTTCCTTCGGGATTGTGGACCCCAGATGCCAAGCGATTCTGTGATTAAGTGATATTGCTCTGAATTAGCACTCTTACTTGAAATAGAAAATGTTTCCTTATTTAAAGTGTCATGAACACATGATTAACTAAGCTATAGTAAATAAATCAACTTTACTAGATTAACAAAGAAAGCAATCTTCTCTTTTTCTTTTCTTGTAGACATTAACTACTAACCCTCTAGTGCTTGGTCACAGAGTGGAACTGCTCCTACCTCCATGTGGCGGGACTGGAAATCTGGTAGGGAAAGTTTGCTCTCCCTGCCATGGCAAAATGGAGTAAACTGACTCCAATACTCAGGATTTTTTTTTTTTTTTTTAATATATATATGAAAACAACCCCAGACACAACAGGAACTATTAGAACCTATAGTACTTAGTACACTGCTTGGGTTGGAGGTTGAGAAGAAGAAAGAAGATATTTGTTAACATTAGACTTGAACTTCTGTAGACTGTAATTTTCAGGAAATACATGTGAAGGAAGCTTGTTCCAGAAAACGGCAGTTGAATGAATAAACGAAGAAGATGAAAAGTTGGTTCTGTGAGTTTGAAGTTGGACAATAAATGGATTCTGGCAGCACGTGTTTGGACTGTTTGGAAAGAGAGAGCGGGAATTATAGAAGCCCTTCTGAATTATTGCCATAGGCACTGTTCTTCTGAATTATAGAATTCAGAAGAACAGTGCCCATGGAAGTATCTGTAGAAAAGGCGTGCAGCAGAAACAGTATGTCTATGAGATAGCGAGTGGAGAGACTGTTGGAGATGAGTCATTAATTAACCTAAATGCTCTCTTCTGAATGGAATCTAGAAGCCTGAGAGAAGTTTTGGGGGTGCCTCCCCAGATGTGGGAACAATATTCCATGATAGGGCGGATTTGCGATTTATACAGAGTGAGCAGCTGTTTGGAAGAAAAGTAACACCAAGAGCGAAAGAGAAAACAAAGTTTTTTAGATGCAGAGGAAGCAATATTTGTAATCTGCTTGTACCAAGAGAGGTTAGAAGTCAGGGTAATCCCCAAAAGAGATATATCATTTTGCCTAGAAATCGGAGTGTCACTAAAGATAAGCATAGGAGCAGAAAAATCCTTTTTGCGAGATATAAGACAAGACTGAGTTTTAGGATCGAAATCAACTAAGTTGTCTTTGCCCCACTGGAGATCGGCATTTAAGGAATTGGTAGCGGATATTCGAGAAGTTGAAGCTGATTGAGCAGGGAAAAGTTTCTCAAAATGGAAAGTGGAATGCAATGTGCTATCATCAGCAAAACTATGAATAGGATTTCCAGTCAATGGAAGAAGGTCATTAATATACAAGAGGAAAAGAGTGGGGGAAAGAACTGAACCGTAGGGGACACCAGCATTAATGGAGAAGTTAGAAGACAGAGAGCCATCAACCGTCATCCTCAGTAAGCGATCAGAGAGAAAACTGGATAACCAATTATAAAAAACAGTTGGCAAACCATAAGATGGAAATTTGTTTAGAAGACCTTTATGCCAAACATGATCGAAAGCCTTTGAGATGTCAAGAGCAACTGCTTGTGTTTCACTGAACTTTTCCATTGAATTTATCCATAAATGGGTAACATAAGCCAGAATATCACTAGTGGATTGTCAATTTTGGAATCCATACTGGCGATTGTTGATCAGACGGAGATTTCTAGGTAGTTTAAGAGTTGGCTGGTATCCCCCTCACAATACCTTAAATACCTCAAAAGGTGTCATTATGGAATGGGACCTTCGGAATGTACCCGAGGAGGAAATTCAAAGTGAATTTCGAGAAAAAGAGTCATGAATGTTAAAAGAATAAATAATCACTCCCACTAGGAATCTGATACTCAGCTTTAACACACCAAAATCACCCAGATCAGTAAAAGCTGAATATCTACATTGCAATATTAGACACATATATTTATATGTGTGAAAGGTGACGTGTGGAACCTGTGGTTCTCAAGAACACGCCACTTCTACTTGTATAGCAGACAACTATAAATGTGCAAATTGTAAGGAATGCCTGTGCTAAGGAATACAGGCACTCCTCGGCTTATGTAATTCTTGACTTACGGAAATTCAAGTTTACGTAAGTTTTTCCGGCCGGTGCAAACTTAAAAAATTTGTGGAAACATGTTTTGTATCCCTTAGGAATAAATGGAAGCATCTGGAAAATATCGTAATGTGAACCAATTAACACTGGTTTTTTTTTGGTAATTGTTCCTAGACCTTGGGCGTTGAAATTTTTGCTTTATAACTAAGCCATTTATTTCTCTAAAAGGTATTTTTATAATGGAAATTGCACTACAATTTCATCGTTGTCATATGTTCTGCTATAAGAATCAATTTTGAACTTTTTTTGTGATATTTTCTAAAACACATTTCTGGAGGTTACTACCATAAAACAATAAAAATAATTTGCACTTTCCGTTTTATTGGGCTTTTCTGTTAGTGCAATCTATTATAAACGGATAGTAAACTCGATCTTATTGCCTTTGTGATAATGCCGATAACTGGAATTGAGTGGGCTTTAATGTTACGGTATTATGGTGAAATGAGTTCCCCTTCACTGGAATCTTGAATCATATAAAAAACAAAAAAAAATTTTCACGATCTTCTCTTCATTCCTATTTACTTATTACAATGCTGAAAGGAAAAGAACCAACGGAAAGTGCAAGTGCTGGGAAATGAAACAAAATTGGTTTAGATATCAAGATGATTAATTAAGAAGTATAAAGCAGGACAAAGTTTGACATCTGTGTATGGAATTAGGTCTCGCTGCTTCAACAGTGAATACTATTTTAAGGGATAGTGCGAGTATAAAAGAACATGTTAAAGGATCAATGCATTCAAGGTCAACAGTGATCACAAAACAGCGTTCAGGTGCTGTATCGAAGATGGAAAAGCTATTAATATGGATTAATATGGACTAATTTGGAGGGAAAATCAGATTCAGAAGCAAGTGCATCTGAGTCCAATAGCCATTCAAGTAAAAGCAAGAAGTATTTATGAAGATATTAAGGATAAGCACGGTGAACCCCAAGCCAAGTTCGTGGCAAGTAACATGTGGTTTAATAGGTTCGAGCATCGTGCTGGTTTCCAAAACATTAAAGTATGCGGTGAAGTCACCAGTGTCGATTTTGTAGCTACAGAGAAATTTTGTGATGCAGCAGAAAAAAACCCCTTCTAAATCTCCACAGTGGCATGCTTATCAGCTGGAGAGTTAATTCTGACAACGATGCTCGAAAGGTAAAACTTACTGACAATTATGCCTACCCCTCCCTTTTTTTGAAATTTTTGTAATTTTTCCTATGCACGAGATAAAAATATTGAATAAATAATTATATTTACACGTTCGTCTAACCTTTTTTTTTTTTTTTTTTTTTTTGCTTCAATCAAATTCAGTGCGCATAGTTGTGAGTGCTGCATGAGCATTTAGGGAAATTCCGATTTACGTAGGGTTCCATGGAACAAAACCCTTACGCAAGTCAGGGAGTGGCTATAATCAAGAGAGTGTGAAATCTGGAAGAAAGGAAAAAGAATTCAAATTTACAAAGCAGAAAATCGCATTTTATACCAAGAAGCTAAAAAAACGATAACAGTAATCACGGGAAACAAACCATCCTATGCTCAAGTTACCAAATCAGAAGGACTCCGGAAATGAGACTTCCTAATTCAAAATCTGTTGGAACGCAAATAAATGTTAAAATTCTTCCAAGAGAATCAATCTCAAAATGGACTTGCGAATTGTATAAAACATCTCCACCACAAAAGCAACAAAAAAAAAAAAAAAAAAGGTCAATACACCTGTGTCTTTTCCACTGGAAGATGCACAAAGTGTAAGAAGAAAAGTTATCAAAGAAAGCAAAAGTAATAGAGAAAGAAAAATGCCAGAGGAAATAAACCTTAGAGAGGACCCAGTACCTGAAATTTTTGTTGAAGAAAAAATGGATACAGAAAGACTCCATTTTCTGGAGAAAGACAAAACCAATGAGGACAAAGGGAAAAACAGCCCCAAGGAAACAATCCGAGGGATCATCTGCCCCTAAATGACAGATACAGTCATCCAGTGGAACTGTTGAGGTTTTTGCTCAAAGATTAGTGATATCATAGACCTCATTACCCAGTACTATCTGCTAAGTATATGCCTACAAGAAACATATTTAAAATTACAGGACAACAATACAATCAAAAATTATACAATATATAAAAAAGACCGAATATCAGATACAACAACACGAGGAGGAGTTGCAATATTAGTTAACAGACATGCAATTCCAAGCAATATCGTTGAACACACCCTTAGAACCAGTCACAGTCTGGCTAGCAATAAGCTTCAGCATTTGTATGACATCCTCAATATACAGTCCATTCCAGTTATTTGGGACACATCGGGACTAGTGCATTTTGGCCCGAATAAGCGGCTGCCCCAGTTATCTGAAGTTTCACCTAAATAGTTAAAAATACAATGTACCCCCCCCACAATTAGGTCACTGTACAATCAAATCACGTTACGACGAACTCACCATAGTAAGGTAGTACCATTCACTATACGATGTGTAGTAAGCGCTGGTCATTGTGATCACTTTTACGAATTGAACTTTAATTCTATTCAACAGCGATTCTAATTAGAGAAAATAGGAGGAATATTATCCACAGGCTATAAAAGTAAAGATATTAAGCAGAAATTTACCCTTTATTACCTTACCAATTAAAAAATTAAATTATATGTGAAAATCGGAAGAATATACATGATAATCGGAATAATTAATACATACTGTAATATGTACATACGAACTAGTTGACATTTCTGTTCACTAACATTTTTGGGTGGGGGTTAAAATTTAAAACAGTATAAAGATAAGCAATCAATAACAAAGAACATGGCACACACACACGCAAATTGCAAGTAACACGATACGTGCAAGTGAGAATGAAGTAACGAGTTACAAAGCTTTTAAAATAGGAATGAAGAGAAGATCTGAAAATTAATTTTTTTATATGATTGAAGATTCCATGGAAGTGTAAACACATTTCACCATAATAACCCACAGAATTCCAGCTGTCGGTATTATCGCAAATTCAGTAAGATCGAGTTTACTGTCTGTTTACGATAGATTTCACTAACAGAAAATCCCAATAAACAGGTGACTGCTAATTGTTTTATGGTTGTGACCTCCAGAATTTCATCCGAACCACGTGGTACCATCGGAGACAATCGTAGGGTAATCTCCAGTGCTGTGGTCTCCTGCCCCGATTAAATGGCATTCTGTCCCAATTAAGCCAAGTAAAACCTGGCTATTTTCTCGATTGGTTTCTGTTTTTTAAGATTTGCCCCAAATAAACGGCTGCTCTGATTAATCGGTGGCCCAGATAACTGGAATCCACTGTATCTATTTCTTATAGGCAAGATTTCCTGTTGAAAGATTTCGAAGGGCTGATTGCTCGACTGCCATCTCCGTTCTGCATTTTAGGTGACCTAAATAGACAGGGGCTCACATCTGGTGAGTATGGGCTTGGCAAACCCAGGATCCTGAGTAAGACATAATCATCATTCTTCCCTTTCTTGGTGATTGCTTTCTGCTTCTGACTCTCTCTCTCTCTCTCTCACAGGGTAACTCGGAAATTTATTTGGCTGGTGCACCAAAAGCCTCAGGCTTCCTTGCACCATATGGCTAATAATAATAATAATCATCCATTATTGGGCGATCCCAAAAAAAGACCAGAAGGGTAAACAAATTGAGAAAATAATAAACGAGAACAACCTCAAACTCTTGAATAATCACGCACACACGCACACGCACACACACACACACACACACACACACACGCGCACACACACACACACGCGCACACACACACACACACGCGCGCACACACACACACACACACACACACACACACACACACACACACACACACACACACACACACACACACACACACACACACACACACGTATTACCACCTACCATCAAAAAGCAACTCTGCAATAGACCTATCAATCTGTTCCCCAATACTGTTTCCAAAAATCATAGATTGTGCATGAGAACTCATTGACCAGCGACCACTACCCCATAATATTTAAAATTATGAAGAAAACCCCATGCCAAACCACCAGACATCCTAGATGGAAAATATATGATGCTGACTGAGAAACTTTCAAAATACTAGCAAGGCTAGACCAGAACGTCATCGAACAAGAATCAGTACAAGCAGCAGTGGACTACGTACAAATACCATTCTTCAAGCAGCAGAAAAGACATCTAATATTAGAATATATCCAAAACCGTGGTGGAACAGTGGGTGACCACCAGACATCCTAGATGGAAAATATATGATGCTGACTGAGAAACTTTCAAAATACTAGCAAGGCTAGACCAGAACGTCATCGAACAAGAATCAGTACAAGCAGCAGTGGACTACGTACAAATACCATTCTTCAAGCAGCAGAAAAGACAATATCTAATATTAGAATATATCCAAAACCGTGGTGGAACAGTGGGTGACCACCAGACATCCTAGATGGAAAATATATGATGCTGACTGAGAAACTTTCAAAATACTAGCAAGGCTAGACCAGAACGTCATCGAACAAGAATCAGTACAAGCAGCAGTGGACTACGTACAAATACCATTCTTCAAGCAGCAGAAAAGACAATATCTAATATTAGAATATATCCAAAACCGTGGTGGAACAGTGGGTGACAGGAAGCTAAAAAAAGAGACAAATAGAGCCTGGAATCACTTTTGCAAAAATCCAACAAAGGATAATCTGATAAAATTCAAAGGAGTCAGAGCTAAGGCCAGGAGAGTGCATAAAATCAGAAAAAAGCGAGTTGGATCAAATTTGCATCCAGTACAGCCTGTTCCACACCTGCTACACTTATCTAAGAGAAGTTGAGGGTGGACAAACTATTTCCAAATAAATTCAACCTCATTACTAAATTGGACAGTCAGTCACAAATACCTGAAATATTGTCAATGTGCTCGGCGAAAACTTTGTCAATACATCTGCCAATCACGCATGCTCAACTGCTTTCAAAACTTACAAGAATGAGGCTGAAAAAATAAAACTAAAATATTTCACCAATCAGTATGAATGATACAACTTTCCTCACGGTAGCAGAATTAAAAGAAACCCTGTTGCAGACAAAACACAGTGCAGTTGGTCCTGATGAAATTCATTATGTGATATCCCAATTAGCCATGTTAGATTTATTTAATAAGATATATCTTGAGAATACATTTCCAGACCAATGGTACCATGTAATAATATTAGCTTTCCTGAAACAGGGAAAAGACCAATAAGATCAACAGAACTATCTCCCAATAGCTTTGACCTGCTCCTTGGGGAAATCTTGGAGAAAATTGTCAATAATAGGCTAACATGGTATTTAGAAAACAGTAACCTTCTTAATCCTGCACAATATGGTTTTCGGAAAAATCACTGTACCTTAGATATACATCTGGATAATCCAGTAAGAAACACTTTCCTCAGAAAACAACATCAAGGCATGGTTAATTTTGATATTGAGAAAGCATACGATACCACCAGGCACTATGGTATACTTAAGAGGATCACACCAACTTGGTCTTAGAGGATACTTACCTCAATACATAAACAACTTTCTTAAAATTGAACATTAGTTCGACTTAACAATACACATTCCAGAACATACTCTCGGGAAGAAGGGGTCCCTCAAGGATCTGTACTAAGTGCCATACTTTTTGCAGTCCACTTCAACACATTAATAGAACAAATAACAGTGAACATCACAACTATTTATGCAGATGACTTCAGCATTTCTTATCAAGCTCAGCATATGAAGACAATATAACAACAATTACAAGTAGCCATAAAGTCATAAAATGGACAGAAAGAAATGGATACAGAATTTCCACACAAAAGACTGTATGTATACATTTCTGCAGGAAAAGGAATCTCAATCCTGATCATGGACTCAGGCTGAAAGGGCAGATAATCCCAGTTAAAAATAGTATGCGTTTCTTGGGGTTGTTTTTGACAAAAAATTAACCTTTTTGGAGCACATTTAAGAGTTCAATTTCTAAAGAAAATGAATTTCTTAAAGATCCTATCTGCTATATCTTACAGAGCAGATGGAACAATACCATTAAGATTATATTGCCTACTCGTTCGTTCTAAGTTAGACTATGGTGCCCCAGTTTATGACTTGGCGTGATCTAGTGCCCTGAGATGGCTTGATCCAGTATATCACTGTGTGCTTCAAATAGCCCTTGGAAGTTTCCGTACCACATCTGTGCAGAGCCTGTATGCGGAGGCCCAAGAACCTCCACTACAAATCAGAAGACATAACCAATTAATTTCTTATGCAACTAAAATAAAATACCTATTGGTCATTCCCCACAGGAAATTCTTTTTACATCAGAATGGGAACAACATTGCCAACAACAACAAAGAATCAATAATCCTGCGAGCGTGAGATTAAAAAACCTTCTCCTTAGTAGAGACCTTAACCTGGATAACATAACTCCACTGACGAAGCAGTCTACACCACCATGGATCATCAAACAGCCTACATAAGACTTCTTCCACTTTTGGGACAAACAAGAACTTCCACATATCAGCTGTCAACATCTGCATGCTGCTTACAAGTCGCAATTTTTAGATCATCGCTTCCTATATACAGATGGCTCAAAAACTGAATATCATGTGGGTGCAGCAGTTTACTCAACAGATATCACAACAGCCCAAAAGACTGCAGCATTTATACTGCAGAACTGCATGCCATTATATTAGTGCTAAAACAAATTGAACACTCATGCTCACAAAAAATAATTTTTACTGACCCCCTTAGCTCCATGATGGCTATACAAAATGTCAATTCTAATACACACCCACTGCAACAACAAATTCAGTGCTGAGTATCAAAGCTCCTTGAAAAAGGTCATAACATTAGATTTTGCTGGATCTCAAGTCATGTTGGAATATATGGTAACGAACATGCAGACAAAGCTGCTAAGGAAGCCAATGGCTACATTTCCATACCCTAATCCATTCCGTCCACAGATTACAAACAAGTTATTCATCACAGTGGGATACACAACTGGCAAGTACTAACCAATAACAAATTGCACCAAATTAAAAGTTTACTCCAACCATGGAAATTCAGCATACAACAAAACAGAAATGTTGAAGTGATACTTGCAAGATTAAGAATAGGAGACACTTATTTCATCCACTGTCACCTCTTGTGAGGAGAGGATCCGCCTCTATATTCTACCTGCCACACACACACCAAGCAGTATAACATGTACTAATTACTTGTCCAACTTTTGCAGCCAAGTGCTGAAACTGCTTTAAAGAGTTAATAACCAAGCATTGCGTCCCCACTCAAAACCATATTGGAAGACAGGAAAAATATAGCAGATGCTTTTCAGTTCCTCAAAGAAATAAATTTATATAATCAAATATGAAATAAAATATTATCCTACAGCAAACTAGAGTCACTCTGTGACCCTTAGAAATTATTTCTAGCAAAATAGAAACAAGAACAGAATTGCTGTATAAAATGCTCCAGGCACATTTTAGCCGCAGCAGCTCTTGCGCAGAACTCTTAAATCAATCAATCATCTGTGTTTTTCAAGTGATTTCGTGAAGTTCCTTTGCTTCCTCTGTGCAGCAGTTAGAGGAACTGCTCTACATTAGAAGAGAATGGTCTGCCAAGACTGAGTTGCTGCATGGTGCACATAGTGTAGTAAACAATCCCCTGGTTCCATGAAACAGTCTTGCTTTCAACATTCCACATCAAACTGGGACCATACAAACCGTTTGTTGAAGCACTGGATCTACAAGATGATACCTTCAAGCAGATATGGTATATGTTTCCAAAACTGTTTGTTCTAAAAGTTAAAAGGTGTAATATTTATTGGTCCACAAGTTAAGCAGATGTTGGCTTTCAGAAGTAGTCAAGTCAAAAATGACTGATATTGATTGAAATGCAGTGAATTGTGATTGAAATGCAGTGAATTCGCTTTGTAGTGAATTGCTTTCTTGGTAACATTAAGGGTGAAAACCTGTCTGAAGAACTAGTTGACAAGCTGGTTGAAAATTACAGAAAAATGGAATGCAGAATGCATATTACTTGCATTCTCACTTGGATTTTTTTTTAACCAAATCTGGGCACTGTTAGTGAAGAACATTGGGAGACATTCCAGATGGACATACAATCAGTGGAAAAGAGTTATCAAGGAAGAAGGTATGATTGAATGACTATCCAATACACAAAAGATGAAGTTGCTCAAATATACATTTGTAAAAAAATTTATTTTGATTGATGCCAATAGGGTTTTTACATTTCAATTTCTGATTTTTAAGCTTGATTAAGGGCCTCCACACACGAGTGACTTTTCATGGATGGAGTCTCCTTCTTCTGAATGGGCTGTGGTCGCCACCTTATTACATAGGGAATTGCCAAACCTGTGCACATGAGCATTTCCCCCACCACCGAGCAGTGGCTGATCTCTGCCACCGACAACAGCGTGTTCTCATAGTATACACAACCACTCTTCAGCCACTCGTAGTTTTGTCTCAACATTTGCAAAGTTGTTTTGATATGTAGTCCTTAGACAATAATATTTTCATTAATGAAATACAAGCTCACCTTGCTATTCGAAACTATACATGTGAAGAATATAGTAATACAATAGAGAAGATAGACAGCCTGGGAGAAGGAAGACACTGACATTCTGAAAAAATTGGCAAAAAACTTGTACTCATGGGAACGAAGTTTATGAAAGAGGCAGTGAAACTTCCATACTGAATCTGATTGACTAAAATAGGATGTGTCCAATACTTTTATTTTTCTTCTTTGAAGCACAATTATAAAAGAAGTGCTGCTTCATTTAGAATCCACAATAATACTGAACATATTATGGCAAGATAGATGGGAAATTGCTGGACTGATCAAAATTTTGCAGTTGTGCCGGCCACTTCAAGGTTGAGTTGAGTCAAGTTTTGGTGGTTACTTTTCTGCCACTCTGGCCACTTTTTTTCAGTTGAATCTGGCCACAAAAAGTTGCTCGTGTGCAGAGGTCCTAATACTTTATTCTGTACAGAAGTCAAACACTGTTAATAATCTCATGTAGCATTATTACATATTTACTTTCTTTTCATCTTTTGACAAACCATTGATGCTATATGAAAACTAAGGTCATAGTTGAAATTAGTGTACCCAAATTCATAAAGAAAAACAAAAATACAGATAAACAGAACCTTTTTGAAAATTTTTTATGTGGAGGTATTAGCAAAAATGTTACCATTTCAACAGTTCTGGACACACTGGTGAAATGTATTTCAAACCACATACTTTGTGTGATCTAAAATTAAGATCACAGGAGTATGTGCTTACACATTTCAAGAGCATTATATCCAGAGCACTACTAAATTTTCACAACACAGAAAACATGCATCTCCATTAAACAAATGGAAAACTAAGTAAACGTCTAGATGACTCATGAAAGCCATATACCAACATACACCTGTGATGATAGGATGATAGCAGAGGGACACCTCTACATCATCAACAGCTTCTTCAAAAAGAAAACTAGAATATGATTGTGGTGAGAATTAAAACATATGGAATGAACTAGACTTTATCATGATCAACTGCAAGAGATTATTTGAAAACATTGAAACTATAGGGAAAATTTCTTAGACTTCAGTCAGACCCATGCCTTCTCCTGGCTGTATTCAATATACAGTAGATTTTCAGAATAATGGCACTTTCGAGGGATTCAAGGTGCTGTTATTTAAATTTTTCCGTTATCTAGATAGTTTTATTTTAATATAGTTAATTCAGAAATAATGAGGCTAAATAAGAAATAGATTAAGAATTCAATTTCATTAACTGCACATAAAAAACAAACACGTTGACGATCAAATGTTATATTCTGCCATTAATACACTCCTACTTATGCCCCGTTCTATTTTATTTATTATATCAAGTTTAGTCTGTGCAGATGGTATCGTCACTGTCCTCCCCATACCAGATGAAAAAGGCCAAGGTTCGAATCCTGTTGATTGATGCAAGGAACTTTTATGGGCTTTTTTCATTCCATGGTTGAGTTAGTCAGTGTCATAGATAGCAAGGTTCAGCCCCTCTCCCCAGAAACTGGGGTTTTTTTCATCCAGAAAAACAGGAAAATTGACCAGAGAACACATGCAATTTACAGACACAATACACACAAGTATATGAATTAACTTTCTGGGTGACCCTAATGTAATAGTTTGGATTATATCAAGTTTGCCATTAAGCTTTAATGTTGTTCTTCTCTTCTCTGTACGAGGTTTATTAACTTTAGGAGCCATAGCGAGGGGTTTTTAATTTAAAATAAATGTAAAACAGCGGTGTAATCCATGATATCAATACAAAAATCACTTTCAGAATGGTGAACATAAATAAATACAGTGACGTCGTTTTCTTTTTTCAGCACTGCAAGACATCTGTACTGTAAGTAAACATCTGATCTCAATGTGCCGCTTGCTCGAATGTTCCGTTATTTGGGGTGCTGTTATTTCGACAGTCTTCTACTGTAATAAGAAGGATGAGTGAGTGCATTTGAGCATTGTGTAACTGATGAAATAGCCCGAAGAGATAGTCTTCAATTACTTTGAAGAGCTAACAGTAAGCAGTAACACACTGGCTACAGTATGAATGTAGACAAGTTAGACAAGTGAAGGCAACATGAAGCTAAAAAAAAAGAAAACTAGGAAATGGTGGCAGTGAGATATACTCCATGGTAGCAGAAGAAATGAAATAGACTTTATCATGTCCAACTGCAAGAGAGCAGTTGAGAACATTGAAAATGTAGGGAAAAATTTCTTAGGGACTTCAGTCACTGTCGTCTTCTCTAGACTGTAAATCTGTAGTAAGAAGGAAGAGTGCATTTGAGCAATGTGTAACTGCATGAAATAATCAGAAGAGATAGGCTACAATTACTTCAAAGAGCTAACAGTAACATGCTAACTACAGCATGAATGAGAATCAGTGAAGACAACATGAAGCTTACACAAGAACTTACAGTAACAAGCAGAAAAAGATCCCCCCGAACCCTGGAACTATTAAAGAGAACTAAAAAACAAGGGATAGTCAGCAAGGTGACAAAAATACCTGCAAATTTCCAGACCACATATAGTCTAAAAGGAACAAACACATATAAGGGAAAGGGACTTAAAGCCATCACTCCTGTGATGTGGGAATCTGATACTATGACCTGTGAGTCATGTATTTTGGGGTAATGCTGGGCATCATGGAGAGATCCAGTTTTTGCTTTTTTGAGGGTACAACTTTTAAATGATTTTTGCAGTCCAATTTAAATGATTTTTGGTAGATAGTAGTCTACCAGACTGAATCTATTGGTAACCGTCTAGAAAAGCATTCCAGATAATTAGAGTATTTTAATCTCTCTGGCTCTAACCTTTTTTTTTTTTTTTTCTTTTATGTGAACCCCAAACACGAGAGGTATTAGAACCTATAGTACTTAGTACCGTGCTTGGGTTGGAGGTTGAGGAGACGAAAGAAGATATTTGTTGACATTGGACTTGAACTTCTGTAGATTGTAATTTTCAGGAAATACGCATGAAGGAAGGTTGTTCCAGAAAACGGCAGTTGAATAAATAAATGAGGAAGATGAAAAGTTGGTTCTGTGGGTTTGAAGTTGGACAGTAAATGGATATTGGCTGGTGGCGGAACGTGTTTGGACTGTTTTGAAAGAGAGGGCGGGAATTACAGAAGCCAATTCAGAAGAACAGTGCCCATGGAAGTATCTGTAGAAGAGGCATGCAGCAGAAACAGTACGTCTATGAGAAAGCGAGTGGAGAGACTCTGTTAGAGATGAATCATTAATTAACCTAACTGCCCTCTTCTGAATGGAATCAAGAAGCCTGAGAGAGGTTTTGGGGGCACCACCCCAGATGTGGGAACAATATTCCATAGCAGGGCGGATTTGCGATTTATACAGAGTGAGCAGCTGTTTGGAAGAAAAGTAACGCCGAGAGCGAAAGAGAAAACCAAGTTTTTTAGATGCAGAGGAAGCAATATTTGTAATGTGCTTGTGCCAAGAGAGATTAGAAGTCAGGGTAATCCCCAAAAGAGATATATCGTTTTGCCTAGAAATCGGAGTGTCATTAAAGATAAGCATAGGAGCAGAAGAATCCTTTTTGCGAGATATAAGACAAGACTGAGTTTTAGAAGGGTTTTTTAAGGAATTGGTAGCAGATTTTCGAGAAGTTGAAGCTGATTGAGCAGGACAAGGTTTCTCAAAATGGAAAGTTGAATGCAATGTGGGGGAAAGAACTGAACCTTGGGGGACACCGGCATTAGTGGAGAAGTTAGAAGACAGAGAGCCATCTACCATCACCCTCAGTGAGCGATCAGAGAGAGAAAACTGGATAACCAATTACTAAAAACAGTTGGCAAACCATAAGATGGAAGCTTGTTTAGAAGACCTTTATGCCAAACACGATCAAAAGCCTTTGAGATGTCAAGAGAAACTACTTGAGTTTCACCGAACCTTTCCATTGAATTAGTCCATAAATTGGTAACATAAGCCAGAATATCACCAGTGGATCGACACTGACGGAATCCATACTGGCAATCGTTGATCAGACGGAAGGTTTCTAGGTAGTTTAAGAGTTGGCGGTTAATTGATTTCTCCATTACTTTAGAGAGAGTAGAAGTAATTGCAATGGGACGATAATTGGATGGGAGGGATTTGTCACCCTTTTTGGGAACTGGCTGGATATGAGCAAATTTCCAAGCAGAAGGAAAAACACCTTTGGAATAAGAAAGGGAAAAAAGGAGGCAAAGAATAGGAGTAAGTTCAGGAGCACAGGTTTTGAGAACAAGTGGATAAATACCATCAGGACCTGGAGCTTTCTTAGCATCAAGATTCATCAAAATCCTTCTGATATCCTTTTGACGGAAGACCACAGGAGGCATTGAGTGGAGCGTGTTGGGAATGGTGGGAGGTGTTTTACCAAGATCATAAATACATGAGCTGGAAGAAAAATGGGATGCTAGCAGGTCAGCTTTATCCTTGGCTGAAGTGACAACAGAACCATCTGGTTTGGACAGAGTTGGGAGCAGAGATGGGCAAAAGTTGCGGCCAATAGCTTTGGCAAGAGACCAGAATGCTCGGCTACCATTAGGGCAAGAAGCAAGTTTTCTACTCTTAGCCTGTTCAAACTCTAGTTTGGACTGATTAATAACTGCTTTACAATTGTTGCGAGCTTTGGCGTAGGCAGAAAATGAAACTGAAGAATTAGAAACAAGCCAATTACGATATGCAACATTCTTCTCTTGAACAGCCTTAGCACATTTATTGGAAAACCAAGGTTTGGATAAGGGACGAGATTTTAAAGTGGAGTGTGGGATAAAGGATTCCATTCCTGCAAGAATAATTTCACTGACACGATCTGAGCAAACATTGACATCAGAAGTTTTGAAACAGTAATCCGACCAAGGAAAAGAAGAAAAGAAGTCTCGCAGGTCATCTCATTTTGCATTCTTGTAATGCCAAACAACACGAGGTTGGGAATAGCCATGAGATAAAGGCTCCATTGGAGAAGAGACAATCACCAAGTTGTGATCTGAAGTGCCTAAAGGACCACTCACTTCGACCGTGTACTTAGAAGGGTTGTTTGTGAGAAAAAGATCAAGTGTATTTTCTGTATGATTAGGATTGTCCGGTATTCTTGTAGGTAAATGAACAATCTGTGCTAGGTCATTAGTAATTGCAAAAGCCTCAGCATCTCGACCTGCTGGGTCGGTGTGACTAGAAAACGGAAGCCAGCTGGAGTTGTGAACATTAAAATCACCAAGGAAAATTACCTCACTGTTAGGAAAGTTGGACTGGAGAAAGTCAAGTTGCAAAGAGAGGAAGTCAAAGAGCTCCAAGTGATTAGTGGAGTTGGGAGAACGGTAGAGACAACATATGAATTTGACACAATGAGGGAGAGAGATTTTAAGCCAGAGGAGATCAAAGAGAGGAGATTCCAAATTGCCAAGTCTCTGACAGGGAATATCAGAATGGACATATGCACAAGTACCACCTTTGAGGCGAAAGGAATCATACAGCGAATAATTTGGGCATCTGAGATGAGCAGTAGTTGAATCAACCGATAACTGAGATTCTGTCAGAAAAAGTACATGGGGTTTGGCAGACTGCAAGTGGAAATGGACATCGTTGAGATTAGAATTAAGACCACGTATATTTGTGAAATGAATTAGGAAGTCCTTGGGAGGTTTAGATCTTTTCGCAGATAAGCTTGCTCTATTAGTTTGACAATTCATGGTGTATTCAATAGTAAGAAAAAGTGAGTGGGACATGCTGTATGAAGTAATGAAATTTTTGGATATGGTGTACACGTGGTAAGAATATACCCAGATCCTTGACATAACGTGGCCTCGGCAATGCTCCCCGCATACACACTACTTGGACTCCCTCCAGTCACTATCTGGCAGAGCAGAGGTAGCAAGATTATACACTAGTTGATCCGGAAGCCTCCTAGAGAGTTACCAATAGGTTCGGTCCGGTGTACTAACTAGCAGCCGGCCTACGAACACCGTTTTAGAGCTGTACCCTCGAAATGTAAGGAATATTGGATCTCGCCATGACATTTATCATAACTTCAAAAGTCATCAATCATACTGCATGATGGAAGAGATAGGGAAGTGTTGACCGGAACTTAGCTCTAGAGACTAAACATGGGTTCCACCACTTCAAGCCTCCAATAAGCAAAGTGGTGGTATTTCACCGGTTGATGAGAGTCATCTACCACCTAGTATTGCCTGGTAACATAGAGGGCCGGCATTCCTCCATGTGGTGTGGGCACCACACCTCGACTCCTGCTTACATTGGTTCACACCTGGGTGGTCACCCACCATGTACTTGTGCATGGAGGTTATACCCAGGATTACTAACAGTCCCACCATCGTGAAGGTGCAAGCAGAGGATTTGGCTGTCACAGACCGTCCGGACTTTGCCGAAATTGGCAGCTCACAAATGAAGGGTGTCCAAATTGTGTGATCAGAGGCACTGCAGAAGTCATGTTATGCCAAGGAGTTAGGTATATTCTTGTCATATGTGCACCACATCCAAAAATTACATCATGAATAGGCAAACTAATTTATTTGCAAAAAGATCTGAACCTCTCAAAAAAAACTTTCTAATTCACTTCACAAATATATGTGGTTCCAGTTCCAGTCCAAAGATGTTCATTTCCACCTAAAATATGCCAAGACTGAATGAATTTTTCTGAAAAAATCTCAATTATTGGTTGTCTTAATCACCACTCATGACATTTGTCCTAATTATTTTGTTTGTGATTCCTATCACTTCAAGAAGACCACTCTGATATTTCTTGTAAAAGATTTTTAATCACGAATCTCCTCTGTCTTAAAACCCTTTTACCCCATTGTGTAAAATCCATCTGCTGCCTGCATCATT
Organism: Mastigoproctus giganteus; assembly: GCF_048544385.1. Lineage (NCBI taxonomy): Eukaryota > Metazoa > Arthropoda > Arachnida > Uropygi > Thelyphonidae > Mastigoproctus > Mastigoproctus giganteus. Next base: position 153,862,207 of record NC_143580.1, on the reverse strand, counting down.
CTCCTAACTACAAATTACTTGGAATTTTTATTTGCTTTGTTTTTAGTTTCACAATCTAGAAAATGGAAGCCATTACTTGTTTATTTGTTGAATTATTTGTTCATTTATCTACTAGAATACCAGATACTACCTATACACAGAATACCGGATACTAACCTTACACCCAAAAATTTTCAACATCCCTTCAGAGTACACCACATTAGTTCTTCTCTTAATGATAGTTGGCTAGATATTTCTAATCACAATCTATCTCTTCTCCAGTGAAGGCTGCCCATCCATTCTCATTCTGTTGTTGTATGGCATTACAGTTCTCAGGCACACCATAGCCTTATTTGCTTTTGTGCCAGTAAAATCAAAATCCAACCAACCAACAGGTTCTCAACATGGGGAGAGGGTGCTTTTTAAAAGTTGCTACGTAGACTTGTTTTCGTTACATAAAAATTATTGGATTTTGTTATTTTTTTTTATTCAAACTAGCAGTTCAGTTATTATCTGTGTTTATTCCTACGATGTAAATGAAATTATTTCTTACTAAACCTTGGAAATTGCACAAAAAGAATTGTCATAGTAAGAGGGAATCTGTTGCCATTTTTCGAGCACTCAGTGTATTGAGCACTGAAGAGTTCTTTATATACAGGGTGATTCACTACCAGTGCGACACACTTGCAGGAGGTGTAGGGTGCACAAAGATGAATCGGAATCACATAGCATTGCAGGGTCCGAAATGCCTTCGTCATGCGGTAGAGGACGTTGAACGGGAGGTTGTGTGAATAGCGATCCCGCTGGAAGTCAGCATTTGCGAACCGTTTCTGTTGAAGAAACCAAGTAGCAAAAGTCCTCCGGAGTGGATAATCTGCAGGCTCCAATGATTGGACGCGTTGCAGATGGTATGAACTGATTTGGTTTGTTGACAGTATCCTCCATACAGTGGATTGGGAAATACCCAATCGTTGGCCTATCGCTCGAGTACTCATACTCGGATTGCCTTCTGCAAGACGTAGGACATTCTCCTCATTGTCTGGTGTACTCGTCGTTCGCTCTCGATTCATGGTACCTCTCATGAAACAACCAGTCTCACATAACCTTCTGTGCACACGTGCGAAAATCGTATAATGATTAACACGCCTGTGCGGGAAAGCGCAGAGCGGCGCGTCCGTTACAGTCCGCAACTCCATACGCGAGGTGCATGTCGGCCAGTTCAACATTTCAATATTCGTCCATCCTACTGCCTTGGGAACCATTTCACAAATGCTGACTTCCGGCGGAATCGCTGTTCAGGCGACCTCCCGTTCAATGTCCTCTACCGCATGACGAAGGCATTTCGGACCCTGCAATGCTATGGGATTCCGATTCATCTTTGTGCCCCCTACACCTCCTGCAAGTTTGTCGCACTGGTAGTGAATCACCCTGTATATATGCCATAGGAGTATAATTAATTAGAAGTGTTTTTATTAAGTGGTAAACTATAAATTTATTAGAATATGAATGTGATTTTATAATGTAACTATATAACATTATACCTAACATAATTTTATAGTGCAGTATGTACTACTGTCACATATTTGAGAATAAAGTAGTGTTATTAGTTGTTATTATTTGCAAATTTCTTCGTTGAAGGCAGAGGTTCCCAAACTTTCTTGGTTGATGGTGCCCTTAGTGGCTCAGTAATTTTTTCATGCCTCCCCTAGGCCAAAAGAAATACCTAACAGTTCTGTTTATTAAGTAGTTAAGTCCAGATAACTTAATAAGTAATGTTGAAACTGCGAACTACCTTGAGCTGGTAGTTCACAGAGTATTGCTGTGTTTCCCTCAAATTTAAAATACCCTGTGGCACTCTAGGGTGTCGTTGTGCACAGTTTGGGAACCACTGATTTAGTGTGATATTTAATTTAAAGCTAAAATCAGCTTCAGGAATTTATAAAACACTGCTTATTGCATGTTTGTGAAGCCTTCTATAGAAGGATGATTACAGCCAAGAAGATGCCTTCACATGATTTTGTTCCAAAGAGTGTGAGGGGATTAATTATAAATTTAGCATTTTGATTGACAAATACAGCAGCTTGAAGAGGAGAAGAGTTTGAATATTGGAGTGTGAAGATTAATTGTAAATTTAATGTTCTGATGGAAAATATGAGGCTTGAAGAAGAGGGTTGATGCCTTTAACCTTGATGCCTTTTAAAGGAATTAAAATGAGGGACCCCCCCCCCCCTTTAGCTGCCCAGCTCAATTCTAGAGCTTATACTCATGCAACAGACAACACAATGACCCCATAAGCAGAAGGTCTCACAGGAAGCTAGCTATTGGTAGGAAAATGGAAAATATACAAGGGGAATTTGAAAAGTTCATGGCCTGAATGTGAAAGAGTAGTGGTACCATGTTAAAAATTTCAGTACTTAATGTATAATATAATGCATTCAATACTTAAAATAGAAACTCACCAAGTTTCATGCAGATTCAATAATGTCTTTTTTTTAATTACAGGCTGTGAAGTCAACAAGGTTGTGTGAATGAGGAAGGATGGACAAAATCAGTCGCTGTAGTCATTCAGTATTTGGGACAAAAGGAAATAAAGATAAAGGCAGTTCATGAGGATATGGTTACAGTGTTGGGGAGGATGCCCCTCCCTATTGTATGGTTAAGAAGCAGAATTTAAACAAAACAAGGGAGGGAGAACCTGGAAGATGACCGACACTGTGGAAGACCTGCAATGTCCATCACTCCAGAAGTTGACAGTGTGCATCACATGGGCATGATGAGTGATTGACGAGAGACAGTTCAGTACATTACCAATTTCATGTGCATCTCATCTGAATATGCATACCACACAATAACAAGTTCTCGCTATGTAAAAGTGCAGCACAGTGGGTCCCAAAGTTGTTAACAACAGATCAGAAACACACAAGAGTTGTCAAGTCAAGTGAACACTGGCATCTTTACAAGCAGAACCTACAAATTTTCTTGCAAGGTTTGTGACCATAGATGAGATGAGGGACCTCACTTTCAGCCAGAGATCTCATAGGGGCAGTCAAACCAGCAGAAACATAGCTTGTCTTCAAAAAAAAGGCCAAGTCAGTTCCTTCTGTTGGCAAGGTGATGGCATTTGTTTATGGGATGAAGATGGAGCATTGTTGTAGATTAATTAGAATTTGTTATGTTACCTTCAGAAAGACCAGATAGTCACAGGGGCATATGCAGACCTTACGATGAGTTTGCATGAAAATATCAAAGACAAACACCAAGAAAAACTCAGCAAAGGAGTCTTGTTTCAGCAGAACAATGCATCTGCTCACAAGTCTGCCATTGCAATGGCTGCAGTGCATGAGAACATCCCCATATTTACTAGATCTATGCCGCCAGACTTTTACCTCTTTCCTAATTTGTAAAAAAATGCCATCCATTTTCCCACCTATAGTGATGTCATTGCTCCAGTGGAAGCATCCCCAAAGACCAAGAAAAAACTTTCTTCACAGCTGGAATCAATGCATTGCAGCATTGGTGGCAAAAGTGTATTGACTCCGAAGGGGATGATGTTGAAAAGTAACATGTTACTAGACTCCTCAAATAAACTCTCATATTCAGGCCCACCCATGAACTTTTGAAATGTCCCTCGTTTTGTGTGAAAAGAACAGGTGGACTATGTCCAGGTGTCCAGGCGAAAAAGTTAATAATGCAGAACAGTAAGGGCACAAAAGGTGATATTCTTGTATGCATTGGTACTAATGGGTGAGATGATGATTTATTTATGAGATATAGGGCAATGTTGGAAAAAAAAAAAAAAAAAAAAAAACTGTGAGTTAGGTTTGAAATTGTATGTCTCTCTAATTTTGCCCAGACATGATATGAGGGGGACATGATGAGAGCTTGCCAATCGATTTGGCCCTAGAGAGATTGTGCAAAGCTTTTGAGGTAGAATTTTTCTCAGAATGGTCTCTGATTGTTAACAGGAGAGACCGATTTTACAGGTGATGATACTGATGATACGCTTAAATAGAAGGGTTGCAAAACTATTTGCTCATTCTGTTGAATTCTAATTGAGTCAGAAAACTGCTAGACTGAGGATACCCAAACTAGTAGCTTAACAGTGGCTGCATGTATTGGATGCGAGAGCTTGAAGAATAGGGTTGATGCCCTCGAAGGAATTAAAATGAGGGACTCATCAAGGGTCACCTCTCTTCACACTACTGCATTCAATTTTATGTTACCCTCATTCCACTACTTTTGTTGGGACATGTAGCATCCTGGAAAACAATGTATGGGGAATTAAGAGTATGCTGGGGCTCATCATGTAACAAGCAAATATATGTGATATGTTTCGGTTGCTAAGAGCAGAATGCAGGAGGCCCTCGTTATAACGCGGTTTGCTCTATGCTGATTCGCTATAATGCTGTTTATATATTATAACCCATATCTCACTCTAACGCTGTCACAACTCATTATAACACTCTTTTAGCAGCATTTGTTTGAATTTGGGTGTGATTAATGAAAACGTTTCATATGATGTAGTCGATAGCTTGAAAATGAATAGCAAAACAGCATTAAAATGTTTCCCACGCTAATTTAATTGTATTACAGTGATTTGTTACGGGGCACCTCCGTAGCCAGGTGAGCAGGAGCAGCAGTGCGTAGTACATGCTTCTTGATTAGACATGCTTCTCGAACCAAGACACGCTTCTTGGTTCGAGCACATGACCACCAAATACGGAGGATGCGGAAATGTCAGGGAATGACTACCGCATATCCCTGGAGCAATATGGCCTTAGTTGCTAATGCTCCTAAAAACCAAATTTTTTTTTTTTTTTTTTTTTTTAGGAGCATTAGCAACTAAGGCCATATTGCTCCTGGAAATGCGGTGGCCATTCCCTGACCTTTCCGCATCTTCCGTATTTGGTGGTGACGGGCTCGAACCCCGGTCTAATCAAGAAGCCTGTGCTACGCACTGCTGCTCCTTCCCACCTGGCTACGGAGGCGCCCCTAAAAACCAAATAACAAACAAACAAACTTGTTACGTAGTTCCGAGATCAGCATTTTTAAAATGATCAAGTATATTTCTTGTACTATTCTTGATAATATACGTTATATGCATTTATCCAAAGTCCTAGTCATCACTCAGTACGGTGTTAGACATTGTCCGTAACGGACAGTTTACTGGAACTTTGTATCATAATTAATGCAATGCAGTTACATTTTTGAAGAGTTAATAATGGCAGATAAGAATTAAAAAGCAACAAAGTCTGGATGCAGTACGAAGACTACAACGATAAGAAAAAGACTGAATTTGAAAATTAAATTAGACATTTGTGAATTGATTCCTTTCAACAACAAGTGGATGTGTGCAATAATTTAGGACTGGCAGGTTTAACTGTAAGAACAGTTATAAAAAAACAAACAATTAATTTTAGCAGTGGGAAAGACAGCTATTCCACTGTGAGCAACTAAATTGGTTAGGGCTAGGTCAGCTATTATGATTGAAATGGAGAAACTTCTAAATAATTTTATTGAAGATAATATCCTACACAGAATTCCGTTAAGTTAAATACTATTAAAGAAAAATGATTAGCCTATATGATGATCTGAAGAAAGCTCACTTCAAAAAAAGAAAAAAGAAAAACTATTTAAAGCAATTGTGGACTGGTTCAATAGATTTAAACGCCAGGGAGGAGCCACAAGTGCAGATCAAGGAGCCGAAACTTTCAAAAAAAGAACTTGTTAAAAGTAGTGAAGAGGGGAGTTATACTTCTCAACAAGTTTTTAGCATAGATGAAACAGGAATTTTTTGGAAACGAATGCCTAAAAGAATATCGAAATTCTTATCGAAAGAAGGAAAAAAACATGTTAAGATTCAAAGCGGTGAAGGAACAGTTGACTTTATTGTTTGGTGGTAATTCTGCGGGGGATTTTAAATTAAAACCCCTTTTATTACCAGGAAGAGGCCAAAGTACAACCGAAATTCGATCAAAGATACAAAAACTTGACAGTCCAGGGCAATCGGATTAATAAATTCATGATTTTTAGTTTAATTTTGACACATAATGTGGTTACTTACTGCATAATTATATACATATGGAATGGAGAATATTTATATGAACAAAGAATATTAAACATTTTGACCGACCTTTGTGCGTCTTTTCACTACCGTTTATTATCGATTAGAAAATATCCTATGGCATAGACCACAAATACATATGTTACATTATGGGTATACAACGCTCGCCTAGCACTGATTCACTTAGTGCTGTTTTTCCGAAACAGATTATCAGTGGTAAGCGGGAGTCGCCTGCAGGTGCACATTTTTAAATTCTGTACAGTGGGATCAATTGATGATGTTACTAACAGCAAATTCTAAATGGGAAGCATTCAAGCAATTCTAAGTGGGAAGCATTCAAATAATTAATCGTGGAAGCTACTAAAAGTTTTATATCTATTAAGAAATATTGTTCAAGGTTTAGGCCTAAATGGTTGTCAAATGAACTAATGAGACTCGTGGCAGGGAATAAAAATGCACGGGATGCATATGGCAGTGTGCTACTGCAACAGGATCTATAAAATTTGGAAGATGGGCTGAGAAGTGGCAAGTGAAGTTTAACATTGACAAATCCTGTTGCAGTGTGCTACTGCAACAGGATCTATAAAATTTGGGCAGATGGGCTGAGAAGTGGCAAGTGAAGTTTAACATTAACAAATGCTAAGTACTGCATATGGGTAGAAGTAACCCCAGAGAAATGTACCACTGTGTGGTACTACACTTAAGGTGGTAGAAAATGATAAAGACCTGGGAGTAATTGTGCAGTCAGATATGAAGTTTTCTGAGCAATGCAGACAGGCTGCCAGGGCAGGTCATGGGGTTTTGTCAATGATATATAGGAGTTTTGCTAGCAGGGAAAAGGAGGTGATTGTCCCTCTGTATAAGGCAATGGTCAGACCACGCCTTGAGTACTGCGTACAGGTCTGGAGGCCTCATTTTAGGAAGAATGTAGATTTACTTGAGCATGTACAGAGAAGGGCAACAAGATTGGTGAAAAGAACAAAGGGATCCTCTTACCAAGAGAGGCTTAAGTTCTGCAAATTGCAGTGGCTGGAGACTAGGCACCTGCGAGGTGATCTGATTGAGGTGTATAAGGCTTTGAATGGGTTGAGCATGCTGAATTCTGATGGGATTCTTCCACTTGTTCAGATTATGAACCTAAGGGGGCATAAATTCAAGTTGAGGAAAGATAGATGTAGAATAGATGTGTGGAAATTTGCCTTTAGCCAGTGGGTGGTTAATTGCTGGAACAAGCTTCCGTCTGTTGTTGTGGAGGTTGATAGGTTGAATAAATTTAAGGAGGGGCTGGATGGACATTTGGAGGGAATTGTTTTGTAATTTTTTTTTTTTTTTTTTTTTTTTGGTTGATGCTGCATAAGCTTGCTTTCTTGCATCACATGTCACTACTACATATACATGGTTGAACACCAATGCTAGGAGTGTAGTAAATAAGTTATGAATTTGAAATATTCATTAAGTCATAGAATACAGACATTGTAGGGACAATAGAAACATGGTACCACTCAGAAATAGTGGATGCACAATTTAAATAAGGTGAGTACAATGTGTACAAAATGGACATGTACACTGAGTTGGTTATGCATTTGCAACACTCCCTTGTGTAGATATTGACTGGTCTGTGGCACCGGAGAAGACTCAAAGTTGGGAACTGATATAAGACACTGACCCATATAAAGATATATGAGTCGGTGTCAAGACCTTTTTGATTTTGTACGTTGAATGATTGTGGGTGACAATATCTTGACAACAGTCAATGTAGTAAGTGCTCCCATGTTGTCCTGGATCTCTACTGTGGCTGGTTCAACAGGAATTCAACAACCAGACAGAGGTCACATGTCTGGTTATTTTTATTGCTATCTATAATATAGCGTTATATTATAGATATAATGCTATCTATAATAGCGTTATATCCATTATTGTTTCCATTATTGCTTGGTTACTTGTGGCACTGGCCCTGCCCCATGTGGTGGGGTGAAAACCTGGGAGAATAAATTCACAATGTGGGCATTACTGGACACCCTTGTCCCGAGTGCCAAGCGAGTGATTATGGCGATCCCTGAGCGATTTCCTTAAAAGAGCAGTTGATTATAATATGGCGTTATTTTTCTAACTAAGCTTCCATTATTGCTTGGTTACTGGTGGACTGCTCCTGCCTCCACGTTGTGGGGTTGGAAACCTGGGAGAAGAAATTCACTCTCCCAGCGCTAAAAGGAGTAATGATGGACAACGCAAAACAGTCCAGCTATGGATATTTTGATCCAGATCATGATGACTTAAATACATACCATGCCAAGCGGAAAAAAAAGGAGACGGATTATTCTCCCCCCTCCTCTTTTTAATATTACATTTCTCCACAGACCAACCATTGAGTAAGCTCCTCCCATTACTGATTCAGAAATGTCTTGAAAATAAGGCTTAAGAGAAAGCTTAAGCGTTTCTTGGTGGGAGGATCCCTTCATTCCCCTTACCAAACTTGTTGCTGTTCTCTGTACTTGCTCAACCAGCTCTGCATCCTAACTAAAATAAGGCCTTCAAACCTGTATGTAGTACTCAAGGCTTGGCCTAACCATTGCCTTATACAAAGGGATAACACCTCCTTTTCCCTACTAGGAAAATTCCTGTATGTTATTGACAATACCCTCATGACCTGCTCTGGCAGCTTGTCTGCACTGCTCAGAAAACTTCATATCTGACTGCACAATTACTCTGAGGTCTTTTTCATTTTCTGCCACCCCAAGTTTCTCCGGAGTTACTTCAACTCATAAGCATTTCTTTGCAATTGTAAATGTTAAACTTCAGTTACAACATTTCTAGATCCTGTTGCAGTAGCACAGTGCCATTACTGTCATTGACAACCATGTCAATATCAATGATATATATATACAAAATGCCTCTGTAGCCAGGTGGGAAGGAGCAGCAGTGCGTAGCACAAGCTTCTTACTTAGACCGGGGTTCGAGCTCGTCACCACCAAATATGGAGGATGCAGAAAGGTCAGGGAATGACCACCGCAAATCCCAGAGCAATATGGCCTTAGTTGCTAATGCTCTTAAAAACCAAATAACAAACAAACAATATATACAAAACAACAGTGGGCCCAAACACTGATCCCTGGGGGGGGGACTTCACTAATAACATTAGTCCACAAAGAGCAACATCCATTGATTACCACTCTCTGTTGTCTCCCACTCAACCACTCTTTTATCCATTGTAACAACTTGCCCTTAATACCATACTGCTCCAATTTGTACAGTAGTCCTTCCTGCACAACAGTATCAAATTTTCTGAAATCCAAGTACAAATTAGAGCATCAGCTATATGGAAAGTGAAAGCTAAAATTAAATAAATTCTATTATGATATATTAAGGTAAAATAGAAAGACTTTAAATAGCGTGAAAAAAATGAAATGAATTTTTTTTAGCATTAGTACAAATGTATGATGCAAGAAAGCAAGCTTATGCAGCATCAGCCAAAAAAAAAGAAAAAAAAAACCCGCTCCCATTTCACCCCTCCCTTTGTTCCAAATACCTGTCCAGATCAGCCTTAAATTTATTTAGGCTATCAACTTCCACAACAAAGGATGGAAGTCTGTTCCACCAACCAACTACATGCTGGCTAAAGGCAAACTTCCGCACATCTATCCTACATCTGTCTGTCCTCAATTTGAATTTATGCCCTCTCAGGTGATTATTCTGAGCAAGAGGAAGAATCCCATCCTCTTGGCATGCTCATACCATTCAAGGCTTTATACACCTCAATCAGATCACCTCACAGGTGCCTAGTCTCCAGACAATAATATTCAAAGCTTAAGCCTTTCTTTGTAAGAGCAATCTTAGTCCCATTCACTAATCTTTTTGCCCTTCCACTATACTTGTTCCAACAGCTCTACATCCTTCTTAAAATGAGGCCTCCAGACCTGTATACAGTACTCAAGGTGTGGCCTAACCATTGCTTTATACAAGGGGATAATTACCTCCTTATCCCTGCTAGAAAAATTCCTATATATCATTGATAAGACACCATGAGCTACTCTTCCACCCATCTGCACTGCTCAGAAAACTTCATATCGGCCTGCACAATTACCCCCAAGTCCTTTTCATTCTCTACCACTGTCAGTGTAGTACCACAGATTTGATACGTCACTATGGGGCTACTGCTTCCCATATGTCGTACTTTACATTTGTCAATGTTAAACTTCATTTGCCACCTCTCAGCCCATCTGCTCAACCTTTCTAGATCCTGTTGCAGTAGCATAGCATCGGTAGTGTCCTTAATAACCCTGCTGACCTTTGTATCATCTGCAAACTTGGACATTGAGCTTGATATAGATTCATCACTATCATTTATAAATACAAAAAACAACAATGGACCCAACACTGAACCCTAAGGGGCTAGACTAATAACATTAGTCCATGATGAGCAGTGTCCATTGATTACTACTCTCTGTCTTCTCCCACTCAACCATCCCTTTATCCATAATAGCAATTTGCCTCCAATGCCACACTCCTCCAATTTGTTCAGCAGTCTTCTAAGTGAAAAAGTATCAAAAGACTTTCTAAGATCCAAATATATGATATCAAAGTTATTCTCTTCATCCAGTTTCTTTGTGATCACATCATAGTATCCAATCAAATTGGTCAGGCAAGACTTTCCCATAACAAAACTATGCTGTGTCGAAGCTATAACTGAAGTCTTGTCTAGATGATCCTGCAGTGCTTCTTTAACCAGTTCCTCCATTAGTTTTCCTGGAAAAGAAGTTAAACTAACAGGTCTATAATTACTTGTGTCGCCCTTTGATCCTCCTTTGTGAATTGGGATAACATTTGCACAACTCCAGTCCATGGGTACTTCCCCTGAGTCCAAAGAAGCTCTCATAATTATGACTAAGGGTTTGCTTACTTTGTTTGCTGCCTCCTTTAATATAACTGGCTGACTCTCTTTAGAAAATACAGCTGCGAGTTACAGGCTCCGAAAAAAACGATGTGTTTGCTTTTTATTTACATAATTGTTATTTTATATTGTACTTAATACGTAGTCTTATAGTTCTAATTACGCTGGTTATTTTTATTTTAATTTATATAAACAGTTTTTGTAGATATACGTAATACTTTATAAAACCATTATTTCATTCGAATATTGCAAGCATTGTTTTTGTATATAGTGATAGGGAATTCAAATTTTTAATTGAGGTAGCTAGGTAGCTCTAACGTATAATTATAGAAACAGTAATACGCTTCACTGTTTCTATTAGATAGCGTAGTATTGACATTTAATTAATTTAATTTATTGATTTTATTAATTTAAAGTATCGTGCCCCAAACTAGAGCAGCAAAGCAACGGGCACAAAGTGGCAGGAGTGCTGTGACTCGGGGGAGAACTAAGGGGGCCGATTCTCCAACGCATCACAGCCTAAAAAAATGTGCAACTTGTGAAATGTTTGCCGAACTATCTGGAACGGAACATGATATTGCCATGGGGGATGCTTAAAGATTTAATTACCATCAGGGGTAAAGGAAAGGGTTTTTGCTTCCGTAAAGGCGAGTACAGTGGTCTCCGACAGTTTTTAAATTCTGTACAGTGGGATCAACTGACGATGTTACCAACAGTAAATTCTAAGTGGGAAGCATTCAAGGAATTAATCGTGGATGCTACTAAAAGTTTCATACCTATTAAGAAATATTGTTCAAGGTTTAGGCCTAAATGGTTGTCAAATGAACTAATGAGACTCGTAACAGGGAAGAAAAATGCATGGGATGCATATAAATTATCAAGCGACTCAGAAGCCTAGGGCAGATATAAGTTAATCTATAATCAGGTGACAAAGGAGGTTTGGCAGGCGAAGGCAGATTATGAGAAATCCTTGGCAAAAGATGCTAAGAAAAACAGCAAGGATTTCTTTACTTATATAAACTCTAAAAGGAAGGGGATGAATCTGATTGGTCCACTTGACATCGATGATTCGACTGTTGATGATCCTGCTCAGATAGCAAACAAACTGAATGAGTATTTTGTATCTACATTCAAACGTGAGGAATTATTAAGGTTTGAAAATGGCAGAAGGTTATCAAATTGTAGCAAGATACTTAATGATTTTGTAATAACTGAGAGCAAAGTGGAAGAGAAACTGTTGAAGTTAAATGTAAGAAAAGCACCTGGGGTGGATGGGATCTATCCCGTTATATTAAAGGAGGCGGCAAAGCAACTAAGCACACCCTTAGCTATAATTATGAGAGCATCCTTGAACTCAGGGGAGGTTCCCACGGACTGGAGTTGTGCAAATGTATCCCCAATTCACAAAGGGGGATCGAAGGGTGACACGAGTAATTACAGACCAGTTAGTTTAACTTCTGTTACGGGTAAAATAATGGAGTCGCTGGGTAAAGATGCATTGCAGAATCATCTAGACAAGACTGCAGCAATAATTCAGACACAGCATGGGTTTGTTAAGGGAAAGTCTTGTCTGACAAATTTGATAGGATATTATGATGTGGTTACAAAGGAACTGGATGCAAAAAATAATTTTGATATCATATATTTGGATTTCAGGAAAGCTTTTGACACTGTTGCGCATGGAAGACTATTGTACAAATTGGAGCAGAATGGTATTAAGGGTAAGTTGCTACAATGGATAAAAGGATGGTTAAGTGGGAGAAGACAGAGGGTGGTAATCAATGGGTGCTGCTCTTCTTGGACTAATGGTATTAGTGCAGTCCCACAGGGTTCGGTTTTGGGTCCACTGTTGTTTTGTATATTTATCAATGATATTGATGAAGGTATATCAGGCTTAGTGTCGAAGTTTGCAGATGATACAAAGGTTGGCAGGGTTGTTAATGACAGTGTGCTACTGCAACAGGATCTAGATAATTTGGGCAGATGGGCTAAGAAGTGGCAACTGAAGTTTAACCTTGACAAATGCAAAGTACTGCATATGGGTAGAAGTAACCCCAGAGAAATGTACCAACTGTGTGGTACTACACTTAAGGTGGTAGAAAATGAAAAAGACCTGGGAGTAATTGTGCAGGCAGATATGAAGTTTTCTGAGCAATGCAGGCAGGCTGCCAGGGCAGGACATGGGGTTTTGTCAATGATATATAGGAATTTTTCTAGCAGGGAAAAGGAGGTGATTATCCCTCTGTATAAGGCAATGGTCAGGCCACACCTTGAGTACTGCGTGCAGGTCTGGAGGCCTCATTTTAGGAAGGATGTAGATTTACTTGAGCGTGTACAGAGAAGGGCAACAAGATAGGTGAGGGGAATGAAGGGATCCTCTTATCAAGAGAGGCTTACGTTCTGCAAATTGCAGTGGCTGGAGACTGGGCACTTGCTCGGTGATCTGATTGAGGTGTATAAGCCCTTGAATGGGTTGAACACGCTGAAATCTGATGGGATCCTTCCACATGTTCAGATTACGAACCTAAGGGGGCATAAATTCAAATTAAGAAAGGACAGATGTAGAATAGATGTGCAGAAATTTGTCTTTAGCCAGCGGGTGGTTAATTGCTGGAACAAACTTCCATCTGTCGTTGTGGAAGTTGATAGGTTGAATAAATTTAAGGAGGAACTGGACAGGCATTTGGAGGGAATGGTGTGATTTTTTTTTTTTTTTTTTTGGCTGTTGCTGCATAAACTCATACATTTGCTTTCTTGCATCACATGCCACTACTACTACTACTAACACACTCCTACCCTCAATTTTGATCTCCCAATGCTTATGTCACACCAAACTTACTCGACACTGCACTGTCCAGCGATGTCGACTGGCTTCACTTCCTTGGATTTTGTGTTTCTTAACTAATAGCCTAACTCCTCCTCTCTTCCTATCCTTCCTGTACACATTGTACTACCCAAATTCCAGTTCTCATTCCTTATATCTGTGTGACACCACGTCTCTGATATCCCAACAATATCTGCCTTTGATGTTTTGAGCAATACCTCAAATTCATCAAATTTATTTACCAAACTCCTAGCATTGGTGTACATTCAAGTATATATGCACCAGTTCCTATTGTTAGCTACCCAACACATCCTAAGTTATTACTTGTACTACAATGACTCTACAACGTTATCAACCTTTGCCCCTGAAGACATACCCTAATGTTCTGTTCCACCTAACAGAGAAGAAAAATGCATGGGATGCGTATAAATTATCAAGCGACTCAGAAGTCTATGGCAGATATAAACTAGTCTGTAATCAGGTCACAGAGGAAGGTTAGGTAGGCGAAGGCAGATTAAGAGTAATCCTTGGCAAAAGATGCTAAGAAAAACAGCAAGGATTTCTTTACTTATATAAACTCTAAAAGGAAGGGGATGAATCTGATTGGTCCACTTGATATCGATGGATCAACTGTTGATGATCCTGCCCAGATAGCAAACAAACTGAATGAGTATTTTGGATCTACATTCACAAACGAGGAGTTATTAAGGTTTGGAAATGGCAGAAGGTTATCAAATCGTAGCAGGATAATTAATGATTTTTTAATAACTGAGAGCAAAGTGGAGGAGAAATTGTTGAAGTTAAACATAAAAAAAGCACCTGGGGTGGATGGTATATGGTATCTATCCAGTTATATTAAAGGAGGCGGCCAAGGAACTAAGCAAACCCTTGGCCATAATTATGAGAGCATTCTTGGACTCAGGAGAGGTTCCCACGGATTGGAGATGTGCAAATGTATCCCCAATTCACAAAGGGGGATCGAAGGGTGACACAAGTAATTACAGACCAGTTAGTTTAACTTCTGTTCTGGGTAAAATTATGGAGTCACTGGTTAAAGATGCACTGCAGGATCATCTAGACAAGACTGCTGCATTAATTCAGACACAGCATGGGTTTCTTAAGGGAAAGTCTTGTCTGACAAATTTGATAGGATATTATGATGTTGTTACAAAGGAACTGGATGCAAAAAATAATTTTGATATCATCTATTTGGATTTCGGGAAAGCTTTTGACACTGTTGCGCATGAAAGACTATTGTACCAATTGGAGCAGAATGGTATTAAGGGTAAGTTGCTACAATGGATAAAAGGATGGTTAAGTGGGAGAAGATAGAGGGTGGTAATAAATGGGTGCTGCTCTTCGTGGAGTCCCACAGGGTTCAGTGTTGGGTCCACTGTTGTTTTGTTTATTTATCAATGATATTGATGAAGGTATATCAGGCTTAATGTCAAAGTTTGTACATGATACAAAGGTTGGCAGGGTTGTTAATGACAGTAATGGCAGTGTGCTACTGCAACAGGATCTAGATAATTTGGGCAGATGGGCTAAGAAGTGGCAACTGAAGTTTTTAACACTGACAAATGTAAAGTACTGCATATGGGTAGAAGTAACCCCAGAGAAATATACCAACTGTGTGGTACTATACTTAAGGTGGTAGAAAATGAAAAAGACTTGGGAGTAATTGTGCAGGCAGATATGAATTTTTTTCTCAATGCAGACAGGCTGCCAAGGCAGGTCATGGGGTTTTGTCAATGATATTTAGGAATTTTGCTAGCAGGGAAAAGGAGGTGATTATCCCTCTGTATAAGGCAATGTTCAGGCCACACCTTGAGTACTGCGTGCAGGTCTGGAGGCCTCATTTTAGGAATGATGTAGGTTTACTTGAGCATGTACAGAGAAGGGCAACAAGATTGGTGAGGGGAATGAAGCTATCCTCTTATCAAGAGAGGCTTAAATTCTGCAAACTGCAGTGGCTGGAGACTAGGCACCTGCACGGTGATCTGATTGAGGTATATGAGGCCTTGAATGGGTTGAGCACGCGGAATTCTGATGGGATTCTTCCACTTGTTCAGATTACGAACCTAAGGGGGCATAAATTCAAATTAAGAAAAGACAGATGTAGAATAGATGTGGGGAAATTTACCTTTAGCCAGGGGCTGGTTAATTGCTGGAACAAACTTCCATCTGCTGTTGTGGAAGTTGATAGGTTGAATAAATTTAAGGAGGAACTGGACAGGCATTTGTAGGGAATGATGTGATTTTTTTTTTTTTTTTTTTTTGGGCTGATGCTGCATAAGCTCATACACATGCTTTCTTGCATCACATGCCGCCACTACTACTACCTATCCTTTTTACATGGCATGTTCCCCGTTTCCCTGACAATAAAGTCACCAACAACTAGTTCCTGTGGGACCAGCGCATTCTGCCTTGGGGGCTGCCGCTGTGTTGCTTGACTATCAAGTGCAAGCTTTGGCGTTGATGTGTGCAGCTGAGAGCGTGATGGGCTCCTCAATTTATATCCTTTGAGGGCATCCACCCTGTCCTTCAAGCTCTCATATAGGCCCATAACTCAGCGTTGTTATGGGTCTATATGTTGAGAGCTTCTTTAATTAAAAAAAAATAATATCTTATACATAAAAATTCAAACATTTACATTTGTATGTATATTTGGATAGGTATTTTACTGCAAATTTTGTGGAAAAAAATTTAAAGGAATTTTTTAAAATAATGTTTGATTGTTGTGACTCTTTTTGGTTTTTTTTTTGCTGTGAAATCTCAAGTTATTTATGAGAGTGGTTCGATAAAGAATCTGCCTGACGTAGCTACAGTGATGCTAGTCTGTTCATTCTTGGCACAGGTTTTAGTCCTCTATATAGCTAGCCACTGTGCAGATTTTTCCATTTTTCCAATCGATGGATTAGGCTACGGATACCGTCTTTGTAGAACTGGTGAGGTTGGTCTTTGAACCTTGACTGAAATGAGTTGCAGAAATGAGTGTGTTGTCGTCAGGGAAGTGGGTCCCCCAAAGAAATGATTTGAGGGAAGGAAACAAGAAGTCCGCTGGTGCAAGATCGGGTGAGTAGGTTGGATGGGTCACTATTTCATATCCACAAGTGGCCGCTTGTGTTGTTGCAATTTCAGAAGTGTGAATTGGGGTATTGTCTTCAAGCATTCTCACACATTTGGGCAGCATGCCACAACTACATGTTTCGATTTCCTCCCATAAATTGGCATAATAGGCACCTGTAATTGTTCTACCTTTCGGCAGATAATCAGTCATCATTATGCCTTTCTCATCCCAAAACAATGGGGTACCATTCCGTGGAATGCTTTTTACTTTCGGGGTCGAAATGGTGTATCCAGCTTTCATCGTGAGTGATTAGACGAGAGAAAAAGTCTTCCTCATTTTTTTCGCATGGGGCTAACATCTCTTGTGATTTCTGTTGTCAATCAGCTTTCTGGAAACCAGTCAGTAATCGGGGAATCCATCTTGCACTCAATTTCCGTAAATGGAGTTGGTCATGAAGGACTGTTTCAACAGAGCCCACACAATTCACGCCCAGATATCCGGCAATCTTCTATGATTAACGACTTTACTTTTCTGATCGTTGATGTTATTTGGTTTTTAGGAGCATTAGCAACTAAGGCCATATTGCTCTGAGGATATAGTTGGTCATTCCCTGACCTTTCCGCATCCTCTGTATTTGGTGGTCACGGGCTCGAACCCTGGTCTAATCAAGAAGCGTGTGCTACACACTGCCGCTCCTGCCCACGGAGGCGCCTTTCTGATCGTGCTATTATCAGTGGCTGAATGGGGACGACCTGGAATAGGCTCAGATTTTACCGATGTCCAACCACACATAAACTGTTTATGCCAGTGCTTCACCATGCTATAGGATGGGGCTTCATCCTTATATACAGCAGTCATCTTCTCGTGGATTTCTTTAGGAGAGTTCCCCTTCAAGAACAGATATCGGATTACAGCACTGGTTTCAACTTTGTCCATGATGCTACTTCGTCACATGTTCAGCTCTGTAAGAGAAAAACAAAGCCCAGGGATGAAATTTTACACCTTTAGTACAGAGATATGTATGATGCTACACACAAAATATCATGACTCTGCGATATGTGGAAGTAGGCGAGGGCGATTATTTATTGAACCACCCTTGTAATAATATCAATTTAATTACATCATATTTTTCTTGGTTTTCTGGCCATTTCAGTGCTGTTTGTTTTTACTGAGATTTTATTGTAAAAAAACTGAGAAAAATAATAAATCGGACAGTTTTGGGCCAATATTATTCTTATTAAATCTGGAGATAAACTGAACATAATATGAAATGAAGAGAACAAAATATGTCATTGAAAATTGGGTTCACAGAAGGGAATGACTAAATTATCACTCATGGTTTCCGAGAAAACCGATTAGTCCTAATCCAACATTTCACCAGATATACGCTGTAAAATAACAGACAGAAATACTCTCGTAGCATAATAAACATGTTTCAAATACTACCATTAATAAAAAAAAAAGAAAAAGAAAAATCAGCCTTTCAAATTATTCTGAATAACCGACAGTTCTGTTGTATATGATATCAAAATTATTTTTTGTATCCAGTTACACCTTTGTAACCACATCATAGTATCCAATCAAATTTGTCAGACAAGATTTTTCCTTAGACCATGCTGTGTCTGAATTATTACTGCAGTCTTCTCTAGGTGATCCTGCAATGCTTCTTTAACCAGTTACTCTGTAAATTTCCCCATAATAGATGTTAAACTAACAGGACTGTAATTACTCATGTCACCCTTTGATCCCTCTTTGTGATTTGGTGATACATATGCACATCTCCGGTCCGTGGAGACTACCCCTCTGAGTCTGATGCTCTCATAATTATGGTTAAGGGTTTGCTTGCTCCTTTGCCGCCTCGTTTAATATAACTGGATAGATCCCATCCAACCCGGGTGCCATTCTTATGTTTAACTTAAACAATTTCTCCTCCACTTTGTGCTCAGTTTTACAAAATCATTTAGCTCCCTGGTATAGTTTGATAAGCTTCTGGCTTCCACTTCCCTACAGGCCTGACGTAGCTGAGTGGTCAAGAGTGTGAGTGCTATAGCACACGCTCTTTGAGTGGACCGGTGTTCAAGTCCGTGACTGCTAAATACAATTAATGTTTGTGTTGATGATTTACTGTAAACTCCACTGACCTGGTGGGCATGCCGGAGTATAAACAAGAATTCCTCATGTGTGAATGTAGATGCAAAATATTCATTCAGTTTGTCAGCTACCTGTGCAGGATCATCAACAGTCAAACCATTGATATTAAGTGCATCAATCTGATTCATCCCCTTCCTTCATGACTTGATTACAGAGTAGCTTATATCTAGCATTGTCTTCTGTGTCGCCTGATAATTTATATGCATCCCATGCATTTTTCTTCTCTACCACGAGCCTTATTAGTTATCTGACATCCATTTAGGCCTAAACTGTGAACAACATTTTTTAACTGGTATGAAAATCCTAGTAGTTTACACAATTAATTTCTTGAATTCTTCGTATTTAGAATTTAAATGAAAAGAGAAGCGCACTCTTTGTGAGGCAAACATGCCTCCTACTAATAACGCTAATTTCATTCTGAATTTAAGCAGCAAGCAATTAACCTCCGAACCAATCAATGTTCTTAGCTCCGGTATGAAGTTTGCCATTTTACCGTCGAGAACATCAATCACACAAATCGCCATAGGAGTGGAGGCATCCATAGCCAACTTCCCTGAAGAGACTGCTAATGACATCCACTTCAGAAAGGCCCCTGTCCTTCAACATGCATGGCCAGCAAACTCCAACTTCAACCATCATCATCAGCATGCTGCTCTTAATTCCATCAGAAAGACAGCACCATCGTCATGCTTCCTGCTGACAAAGGAAATTGCACGGTTATGTTAGACCGGTTGGAGTATTTAGACAAAGCTCTCGCCTTCCTACAAGATCCCAACGTTTATGAGCCTGTAAGTGATCCACCCATCAAAAGTCAACAAACTGATCTACGAATGGTTCAAATCTGGGAAGATTTCAACATTGATGATGGCAATTGCATGCCACGGGGTGCCAACTTCTGCAATTTTATGGACTTTTGAAGGTTCACAAGCCAGGCGTTCTTCTCTGGCCCATTGTGTCCTGTTGCAATTCGCCGACGTACAAACTGTCTAAACACATCACGCGACTCTTAACACCTCTATTGGGAAATACCCTCCATACAGTCAAGAACAGCAAGGAATTCCTTTACCTAATCAAAGAACTTACAGTCCCTGACAGCCAGGTCATGGCGTCCTTCCATGTTGTCTCTCTGTTTACATCCATTCCTGTCCAACAGGTTGTTGTCTGTACCAGGCAACTTCTAGAGAGTGACCACAACCTATTGAATAGAACATCGATATCTACAGAGGACATCTGTACTGCCCTCAACCTATGCTTGTCGGGCTGTGTCATCACCTCTGGCGATTCTCTGTGCTAATAAATACACGGTGCAGCTACGGGCACCCCTGTCAGTTCCATCGTTGCTGACATCGCTAAGGAGGAATTAGAGGAATGGATATTCCTGAGCCCGCCTGTACCGATTACAATGTTGTGCAGATATGTTAATGATATCTTCACTATCATCCCACATTGTTCAGAGTCAACACTGTTAAAGTACCTCAATTCCTTATTACTGTTTGTCCAGTTCACTTTGGAGTTAGAATTGAACAGGTTCCTTCCATTCCTGGATGTTCTAGTGAAGCGAGTGGGCCCAAGCCTGGAAACCTCGGTGTACTGTAAGCCAGTGTGGTGCGGGCAGTTTACTAATTACAGATCAGCCCATACCCCTTGTCATCTAAACAACACTGCACGTGCTGTATTCTCTCGAACCTGGAGCCATTCCAGCTCAGAGGAAGCTAGGTGCACTGAGATTTCTAGAGTAAAAACTGACCTAGTCAATTGTGGGTACCCAACCCATGTATTAAACAGATGTTTGCTACAAGCACAAGAACTTGCGACTCTTCCGAGGCCGACATCCCCACGTAACATTATGCCTACTGCCTATATTCCTTACTATCTGGGCACACTGAACCAGATTTCTAAGATCCTACACAAATACCGCATGAAATTCGTACAACTCCCTGGTAGGAGCTTACGTTCTCTGCTCTCGAATGGAAAAAGCCCCATCACCCCTCTCTTACATAGTGGAATAGTATACCGCATAGCTTGCCATGATTGTGTCAGTTGCTATATAGGGGAGCTCAAGGCGCCTTCAGGATCGCCTCACAGGGCATGACAGATCAATTTGCCTAGGTGACACTGATCACTCCGCAATCACGGAACATTTCTGGTCAGCCCATCATGACTTTAATCCCAGATGCGATTGTCTGGTCATTGACCAATCCTCGCACTACCGTCACCGCCTTTGGCTAGAATCGTTAAATCTATCAAGCTATCCAAAAGCCTTAAATCACTGCAATGGTACAAGACTATACCCCATCTTTTAATCAACAGCTTTGAGACTCGACAAACGCTAGCAGCTATCTCATACCAACAATGAACGCCAATCTAGTGAATAATGTTTGCACAATCTTGCGACCATGTGTGCATCTGATAACGCACAACTCATTTAGAATTTATTTTATTCCATCTCTAACGTCTGTATTTTGTTAGTATTCTGTATGCATTTATTGACTTGCTGAAGAAGGGGTTTGTTTACCCTGAAAGCTATGAATTAATCTTAGTTATTAAAAATCTAGTTATTGTCTCTACTGGATGTGCTGCAGTATCATTATTATCTAATTTAGAATTTGCTGTTGGTAACATCAATTGGTCCCACTGTATAGAATTTAAAAACTGTCTGAGACCACTGTAGTCACCTTTACGAAAGTAAAAACCCTTCTCTTTACCCATGATGGTAATTATATCTTTAAGTAAATCCCAAATCAGTACACTGTGATCACTGCCACCTAGTGGTTCCTTTATCTGCAAATTCATAATGCACAAATAATGACTGCTGATAATCAGTCATTATTTGTGCATTTGCCTAATATGCTGCTGCAGAAAACAATCATCCAATTAATCCACAAAATACTTGCTAGCATGCGACTGAAGAATCCCCAAGTTCCAGTCTATATCTGGGAAGTTAAAATTCCCCATTATAATACAATCTGATTTACTGACCCATTCTATTTCTCTGTACAACTGTTTGTCATACTGATTAGTCATTAGGCCTATAACACACTCCTACTCTCATTTTTGTTTTCTTAATGCTTATGTCACACTAAACTGATTCAACATTGCACTGTCCAGCAATGTCAACTGGATGCACTTCCTTAGTTTTTTGTGTTTCTTAACTAATAGCATAACCCCTCCTCCCTTCCTATCCTGTGTATCCTTTCTGTACCCATTGTACACCCCCAACTTCCAATTCTGCAATGTTATTCATATTTATACATATTTAATAGAAAAGTTCAGTGAAACATAAAATATTGCTAATGATATTTTAAAGTTTTTTGATAGTGTTTGGCATCAAAGATAATTTGTACTGTGTTTTTTGCAAATAGCTAGATAGTTTCTATCTCGCTTTCATAGCATGCAGTGATGAATGGTCTTTTGTCTTCTAACTTCCGTTCCATTTTATGTGAAACTGTGCTGATTGAGGAATATCATAATGGGTTTTAATTGAATACATTCCATAGAAACAGTATAAATTATTATAATAAATCAACATCAACCTTTTGCTGGCCTTTGCAGTTTTGCTGTCTGGTCGTTGTTTGATCATTTTGACGTCAGTCCTGGTACACTTTAACTACTGCAGCTCTTGAACATCCCACCAATGCAGCCATTTGGGAAATTGAGGAACCAGCTTGTTGAGCACCCACAATCTGTCCTTTATTAAAGTCCAATAAATCCTTCCTTTTACGGATCAGTAGGTAAAAGGTTCAGTATGGTTCAGTAGGTAGTAAAATTCCGATCATGCTCGGAATTTTACAACCTACTGAACCACCGATGCCTTATCTATGCTATGTAGGTCGACTAACTCCACACTTGTAACTCAAGTGGTCAGTGGGTTGCAGTCAGTTTTCATAGGAGTGGTCATAATTCAGTGATCAGTGTATGTAGAGTTGGCTGTTGAATGAGTTTTAATACGTACAGTAAATTTTCAACTTAAAATTTAAATAAAAACTGTGTTACAGTGAAACCCATGCTGTTTGAAGCCGTACTAAGTGAGGTATTGCTGTACCTTGTGGAGTAATATAGGCTGCATTATGGGCAAAAGAAGGCCTCATGAGGTATTAGGTAGCTATTGTTAATCCAGAGCTAAATCAGTGTATATTTAGTTTTGTTACAATGGCTCTAGAGTAGTGCCTGAAATCTGCTTTATGTTTCTGTGTTGAGCATTTTTGCAAAACTGTCGTATGTTGGTTTATATGCTTAGTTAAAATGTTATGTTAGTACTAGCCTCTTAACAGTCAGCCAGCAAAAAAGAATCAGACAGATTATTAGTAGGTATATATATAGACGGGTTTTTTTTTTTTTTTTTTTTTGTGCCAATGCTATGTAAGCTTGCATCCTTTACCAATGCAATCTTAAAGATTTCTGTACAACCTTGCCCTTTCATTTTCAACATTTTAAAACATGCACTAAAATTGTTAGTTAGAGATGATAACAACCAGATATATGACAGAAATAAATAGACATTAAACAAAATTACATTAAATAAAAAATGGTGCAACGTAACATTAAAATTAAATAAACAAAACAATCCTTGAAAGTCCCGATTCTTTTCTTTGCAGTTTGTGCGAGAGAACAGCATGAACAGATTCAGTTTATGCACACACCCCTGGCTTCTTTCCCGGTATGCCCAATAAATAACAGGAGCATTAAAGTGATGATTGAAAGGTATGCTGGCTTGGATGCAATGAAGAGAAGGCTTTTCATTTTGCAGTGTCTGGACCTTTGTTGACTATTCTTTACTGGAGGGAACCTGCGGTGAAATTGCATGTGAGTAGAAGGTTCGACGACAGCCTCTGTCTGCACTGAGTGATTGGGGGATATGGGATATGTGGGGCCCAAAATCCTGTGTTTGTAGCGTAGGTTAACAGCAAATGTATTTAGGTCAGCATCGATGTCCTGGATTCGCCCGAGCATTTGGTAGGGCAGGAAACGATCTGATAAGTGAGGGCATAAGTAAAGAGGGCAATTTGTTGGGGTGGCTCTGAGCTGGGCAGGAGGAATCCTCCAGCCACAGAGATCCCAGAATGAAGGAGATGTGATGAGACTGATCAGCATCTTTACCATGATTACCAGTCTTCTTTCTTTAATGAGACAGGGCAGCCTGGGAATTCCCAGTGCCAGGGCCATTTCAGTCCTATGGCCTTGGGGTGGTATTCTGCATTTGTAGGAACCACTTGAGGAGCCAGTATTCTGCTGCCCAGATAAGTTTTGTGTTTGTGGGTGCTGCCAACACCCAGATTTCTGTATATGTTGGTCCTGACATATTTTGTTGCTGTGACCTTGTCTGAGACGTAATGCAGGTGCTGTTTCGTTCTTCATTTCAGCTGCACTGCCCACCTGCTGAGTTTGTCAAATCTCAGCTTTCTGTCAAAAAAAAAAACAAACCCCAAACCTAAATAGCATGAACCAGGAGAGTATGGAAACTCTGCTTATCTTTGGTAAGATGGTTGTTGGCTCTTTCTTGAAGGGGGTAGAGCGTGCACTCAGACTTTGTTGGGTTGATAGTAAGGCCAAATTGTCTGAGCTAGCCTACTAGTGCAAGGAGCGCACTGTTAATTTCTTCTGTGATTATATTGGGGTCTGCATTTGTTTGGATGGAGGTCAGTATTTTCTCTGGATTATAAAAGGGGAGGTTGGAGAGGACTTCCCCTTGTGGTACTCCTGTAGATATTTGCTTAGCATAGATTTTATCAGGATTTGTGGAGTATAATTGTAAGATTCTGAAGGAGTGATGAGAGGAAATGCAACGCATCCTCACTCATGGAATAGTGGTCTTCAATCAGTCGTAGGAGGGTAGGTACTTGAGCGGCATCAAATTCTGCTTCGATGTTGAGGTAAGTTATAAGAAGTTCTTTTTTTTCTCTGAAATGTTGCAAGGATACTGTGGGTGGTGGGCCTGTTTGGTAGTGATGAATGAGTTTGTGGTGTTAAGTTGTTAAGAGTTGGCAAGAGAGTCCTATCTAATAGTCTCAGGAGAAATAAGGAATTGGAGATGGGTCTGAAGTGTTTCTGTAATGATGGTGTTTTATTTTTATTTTCGGGTGCTGCCTTACCAGATAGACCTTCCATTGATGGGAAAGGTGCATTTGGTTAGTACTGCAGTGAAGATGCTAACAATGGGCTGGATGATATATGGACCCAGGCATCTGAGCATAAACTGGGATATTCCCTCTGCACCCACAGTTGTAGAGGATGGGGTTGAATTCTAGGCTGCTAAGATTTGGTATTTAGATATAGTGATGGATTTCAGCGTGTCCTGTCTGTTACGATTGAATATGTGGTTGAGGTTATTGTTGGATACTGAGCCTGTTTTGAATCGGGTAATGAAATGAATCCATCTCTGGGAAACTAGTGGCTTCTTCTGTGTATGGGGGCCTTTCCAGCTGTTAGCAAATGTTCAAAATAGCTCTTGATGGACTGGGATTTTTGGCAGTTGAAAATGGCTCATGCTCTTGAAAAGGCTATCCTATCATTAATTTCACCAGATTGCTTCCATTGCTTATGGAGGTGCTGTTTTAATTGAATGCTGGAGTTTAGATGTGGTGTCCACCATGCTCTAGAGACCTCCAAACCTTTAAGGCAGCATATTGAGCTACCATGATAATCTATTTAGTTAACAGGTTATTAGGGTATCACAGGACTCAGGGACATATCAATGGATGAGAAATGCTGCCGTAATGCATTTGGAAACATCCAGATATTTTGGACTGTAGATTGTTCTTCATATCACCTCAACCCAATCCAGTTGTATTAGGATTGGGTCATGGTCAGAGTTAAAGTAGCCATCTTGAAGAGTGTCAAGTGTACAGGCTATAGATGTGAGGATCAGGTCAAGTTGGTTTGTACTCCTTGTGGGGCAATCATTGGCTATAGTAAGGCCCACTATACTTAGCTGTGATAGGAGCAATCTCTTCATATTGATCCAGACATGGAGGGTGGTTTAAATCTCCATAGGCAATTTTTGTTGGTGAGGTGTGGGGTGGTGAAGAATCCAGTTGGTCACCTCTTGCATTGTTTCCATTGTAGGATTGGGTGGTATGTAGATGAGAATGACTTCAATGGAAATGGACCTCAATTTAAGCATTGTGTAGAGCGGATTGTAATCATCTGAGTTGCTGGAGATGCTGTTCTCAAGGGTGAGGAATGCTTGATTGTAGAACAAGGAGTCAGTCATCCCCCCTTTTATTCCTGGATGTGAGCATGGTACCATAGCCACTGGGAGTTGTAGCTGCAATGTAATCCTCAGTGGGTTCCAGCCAGGTCTCGGTGAGACAGCATATCAAATGGTTTAGATAACAAAATTTTATCAATGGTTTCAAGCTGTGGACATTCTGGTAAAGAAGTTTGACCACGGGAGACTTTCTTAATTGTCCTGATTCTAGTCATTTGGTTCTTTCGAGGCCTGGCTGTTGCCCTTGATGTGATTCTGGTTGTGATAGGCATCTCAGTTGGGTGGATGCGATTTTGGGGTTGTTCACGAGGATCTACAGTGAGGTGTCCTGTGGTAGGGAAGCATGTGAGCGCATACTGGAGCATCCACTTCTGGGGTGAAATTATCGGACTACAGCTATAGGTGAGTCAGCTGTGTTTCCTTCTGGAGCATGTGCATTTCACAGTTTGTCATTATGACATGTTACTCTCCTATAAAAGGAACGCATGATGGCTCCACTGGCCATATGGATGGGCTTTTGACGTAGTGATACTGTTCGGAGTCAGATTCGAGCTTGAAGGAGGCATAGTTCTGGTGTTTAGCTGGGAGCTGTTCGACTGCAATATCAGGTTGTCACTCATTTCTCAAAGCTGTAGCAATGTCATCGGTTGTGGTCTGGGGGGGGGGGGGTAGTCTTGAGACGTATATGCTGCTTTTCGACTTTCCCATAGTGCTTATTGCTTGCAGCTGAGAGGTGGCAGACGTTCCTATAGAATAGGAGTGGCTTGCTCTTGGTCTGGAAGGGGAGATGTGTTTTGGCTGATTATTTGCTTTAGAATTCATTCCAGTAGAGTGTATCACCATGATCTGGGCCCAGGTTGTAGGCTGTAACTGTAAGGATGTTCTGTCGACTAGCGTAGTGAGGGTGTTATCACAGTTCTTAGACTGGGGGCCTGTGGATTGGGCAGGTGGTATCCTCAGTTTGGGATAATCTTTGGATGAGTTGTGGCCAAGCTGCAATTGTATGGCATCCTCCTGAGTTGTATGAAGATGCTGCGTGCTAAGTGTTTTGTTCAGCTTCAATTGACTGGGTTTCAGTGCAGTCTTCTTTTCCGTGTAATTAATGAGTTGTATGGCCAGAAGGATTCGAAGAGGAATCCTCAATGCTAGTCAGGTGTACAGGTTTACATTGTGACTCCTCACTAGATATCCCAGTTGATTAACGAAATGTAAGACACTTGGAGGTGCTCTCACTCACCTGAGAGTGATGGGAGGCGGTTATCAGACAGCACAGTTCCTTCAATTTCATTTCAATAGTTTTGCATTATAGATGCTTGAAAGATGTCGAGTATTGTCTGTAATTGGGCTGGTCCACTGGGCATCCTGGATTTCCCGTAGTTGAGGATTTCTGTTGCTACTGGCAGGATACTGGTCCTAGGCCATATCACTTTGGATCGCGACACATTTCTGACTGAGAATCAGTTCTTCAGACACTTGTACAGCTGCATCCTTCATATCTAGTGAACTTTTCATGAACACTATTTTCCATTAGAGCTATCCATTTAAAATTACTGATGCGAGTCACCCTTTGCACCGTATCTAGAGGGCGATTATATGGAGGTTTGCTTGGTGTGGCTGGGGCACCTGTGATGGGGCAGAGGCTGACAAGCTTCAACCATCCATACCCTCCAAGAATTTGTGTACTTCTTTCTTGAATTTATTAAAACCACCCCCTTCCACAACAACAGATGGGAGGTTGTTCCTACATGCAACAAACGACTTGCTAAAGGCAAATTTCCTCACATCTATCCTGCAACCATCCCTCCTCAATTTGAATATATGCCCCCTCATGTGTGTAGTCTCAGCAAGAGGAAGAATGCCATCAACGTGTAGCTTGCTCAATCTATTCAAGCCCTTAAACACCTGTCAGATTTCCCTGCAGGTGCCTAGATTGCAGATGCTGCAATTTGCAGAATTGGAGCCTTTCTTGGAAAGACGACCCTTTTGTTCCTTTCACGAATTGGGTTGCTCTTCTCTGTACCTGTTCCAACAGATCCACATTCTTCCTAAAGTGAGACCTCCAAAGCTGTATAACATGCTCAAGATGCTGTTTAATTTGGCCTTGTACAAAGGGATAATCACTGCTAGCAAAGTTTCTGTATATCATTGAAAAAACCGGCTGTGCTGGCAGCTTGTCTGCATTGCTCAAGAGAACTTCATATCTGACTGCACAATTACACACACCCAGATAATTTTCATTTTTCACTACCTTGAATGTAGTACCCCACAGTTGGTATGTTAATCTGGGATTACTGCTACCCATATGCAGCACCTTGTATTTTTCAATATTAAATCTCAACTGGCATTTCTCAGGCCACCAACCTAATTTTCCTAGATCTTGTTGCAGTAGCTCACCCTGACTACTGTTATTAACCAACTAACCTTTGCATTATCAGCAAATTTAGATATTAAGGCTAATATACCTTCATCAATATCATTAATAAATACAGTCAGTCCTCGTATAACACGTGTTCACAATACACGAATTTGATCATATACGATTTATAAATGGGGGAACAATATCGTGTATAACAAGAACCGAATTTGCTTATGCATGATTCGCCTATGTGTTTGCAAGAAATGGCAGTTGAACACGGAATCACCCCAACTAAACGCAACATGATAGGAATGAAAAGAACATTCTGAAAATGTATTTATGTTTTTTTTTATATCAGTGAAGGGGAAAACACATTTCAACACAATAACGCAAAAACCCACACAATTCCAGCTATCGGTATTATCGCAAATGCAATTAGATCGAGTTTACTACCTGTTTATAACAGATTCCACTAGCAGGAATGCAACTGGAAATTGTTTTTATTGTTTTATGGTAGTAACCCCCAGAATTGTGCTTTAGTAAAATGTGAGCTTTATATGTTTATTCAGTTGCTACACGCACGCAGCTTTGTTTGTGTATCAAGCGTGCCTCCACATTTTGTAATTGTGCTTTATTCCCTAAAAATGAGTAACATACTTAAAAGGTGTGAAAAGGAAGCGTCCTAGTGAAGTGACTACAGATTCAGAGAGAAAAAGAAAGGCAATATCGATAGACAGGCAGATTGGGTCAAAAATTCTTACCCGGGAAAATTTGTAGCAGCTTCATACTAGTGTTTATGGCCAAAATCACACTGGCCTCCATTGTCTTCTCGCCTCCGGCCCACTGGGGTTTCCCAGTAAGGCTTATGGCCAGTCAGCCTCTGTTGATAGAGAAAAAATATGAAATTGTGAAATGCTTTGAGCGAAATGAAAGACCATGTGATATTGCTCGTGCTACAGGCCTAAACGAGGCAACACCGAGAATTAGAAAGAATGCAGAAAAAATAAAAACTTTCATAGAACAACTCAAAAAATTGGAAGAGATGGAAGGTCTGTTTGGAAAGAAGATCAAACAAAGAACAAGTTTGCTTACGATAGAAGCAAACGCATTAGCAATATTTTATTATGTAATAGTTGAGATAAAATACATAAGTATTTTATTACGATTATTTATTGTTTGGTAATGTTTTGGTTTCATATGTGTGTTCAATCTTTGGTGGTCAGCACGTAACCCCATTTTTCCCATAGGGCCTGTTGTTTATATTGCACGATTTTGCATTGCACGAGGATTTCTAGGAACACAACTATCGTGCTATACGAGGACTGACTGTACTGTAAACAACAGTGGATCTAGCACCGAACCTTGTGGGATTCGGTAGTCCATGAAGAGTAGTGCCCATTGATAACCACTCTGTCTTGTCCCACTCAGCCATCCCTTTATCCATAGCAATAATTTTCCTTAATGACAAATTTCTGCAGTTTCTAGTCTTATGTGCAACAGTATAAAAAACTTTCTGAAATCCAAATATATGATATCAAAATTATTTTTTGCATTCAGTTCCTTGTTTACTACATCATTGTATCCAATCAGATTGGCAGTCAAGACTGCCCCTTAACTAATCTATGCTGTGACTGCAGTATAATTGCATTCCTGTCTAGGTGGTCCTGCCTTACTTCTTTAACCAGTGACTCCATTATTTTCCCGAGAACAGACGTTAAACTTACAGGTCTTTAATTACGTATGTCACCTTTTGATCCTTCTTTGTGAATTGCATATACATTCGCACATCTCCAGTCCACAGGGACCTCCTCTGACTCTAAAGATGCTCTCATAATATAAATGGAGAGATTCCGTCCATCCAGGTGCCTTTTTTATGTTCAGCTTCAACAATTTCCCTTTCAGTTATCACAAAATAATTTAGCTCTCTGTTAGATTTGGATAAACTTCTGGCAACCCCTTCTCTAAAGAATTCCTCATGTGTCAATTTAGATTCAAAATACCTCTTCAATTTGTCAGCAACAGTTAACCCATTGACATCAAGTGGCCCAATGTCATTCAACTCCTTCCTTCTGTTCATATAAACATAGAATTTTTTGCTGCTATTCTTTGCCAGAGTTCTCATAATCAGCCTTAGCTTGCCTGACCTCCTTTGTGACTTGATTGCAGACTAATTTAAATATTAGCCTGTAATCATTCTTTTGTATCACCTGTCACCTTTGTGACCTGATAATTTATATGCATCACTCACATTTTCCTTCTCTGCCACAACTGTCTTCAGTTCATATGACATCCATTTAGGTCTAAGCCTTGAGTAGTATTTCTTAGTTGGTATGAAAAGATTGCTTCTATGATTAATTTCCTGAATGCTTACCATTTAAAATCTGCTTGATAACATCATTAGTTCTTCCCACTGAAAGTCCACTTCCTTAATCCTTGACAGTAATTATGTCTTTAATTAAATTCCCCATGAATATACTGTGATAACTGCCACCCAGTGGGTCTTTCACATGCAGATTCTTAATGGATGCAGAATTGCTGCTCATAACCAGATCAAGAATATTACCTCCTCTTGTAGCCTATCTAACATACTGCAGTATAAAACAGTCATCCAATAAATATACAAAAGATTTGCTAGTGTGTATGATCAACACACAAATTCCAGTCAATTTGGGCTTAAGTTAACATTAGCATTAGTTGAGACATATGATGCAAGAAAGCAAGCTTATACAGCATCAGCCAAAAAAAAAAAAAAATCCTTTTCCCATTTCACCCATCCAGTCACTCCAACTGTTTGTCTAGTCCATACTTTAATTTATTTAAACTATCAACTTCCACAACAACACATGGAAGTCTGTACCAGCAATCAACTGCCCGCTGGCTAAATGCAAACTTCCGCACATCTGTTCTACGACTGTCTTTCCTCAATTTGAATCTATGCGGCCCCCCCCCCCAGATAATAATCTTCCCAAGCAAAAGAATACAACCAGCCTTGAGCCTGCTCAAACCATTCAAAGCCTTACACACCTCAATCAGATCACTTTTGCAAGTGCCTAGTTTCCAGATGCTGCAACTTTCAGAATTTAAGCATTTCTTCATAAGAGCACCCCTTTGTTCCTCTCAACAATCTTGTTGCCCTTCTTTGTACTTGTTCTAGCAACTCTACATCCTTCCTAAATCGAGACCTTCAGACTTGTATGCAATACTCAATCTACATCCTTCCTAAATCGAGACCTTCAGACTTGTATGCAATACTCAAGGTGTGGCCTGACCATTGCTTTATACAAAGGGATAATCATCTCCTTTTCCTTTGCTAGCAAAATTCATATATATCATGAAAAGACTCCATGAAATGCTCTGGCAGATGGTCTACACTGCTGAGAGAACTTCATATCTCACTACACAATTACCCCCAAATCATTTTCATTCTCCACTTCCCTGAATGTAGTACCACACAGTTAGTACGTTTCTTTTAGGTTACTGCTACCCATATGCAGTACTTTGCATTTTTCAATGTTAAAATTCAGCTGCCACTTCTCAGCCCATTTGCCTAACTTTTCTAGATCCTGTTGCAGTATCATACTGTCTGTACTGTCATTAACACCCCTGCCAATCTTTTTATCATCTGCAAACTTGGACGTTGAGCCTGATATACCTTCATTGATAAATACAAAAAACAACAATGGGCCCAGCAGCGAACCCTGGGGAACTCCACTAATAACATTAGTCATCGAAGAGCAGTGTCCATTGATTACCACTCTGTCATCTCTCACTCAACTATCCATTTATCCTTTGCAGCAACTTGCCCTTAATGCAATACTGCTCCAATTTGTACAGCAGTCTTCCATGTGCGACAGTATCAAAAGCTTTCCTGAAATCCAAGTATATGATATGAAAATAATTTTTTGCATCCAGTTTCTTTGTGACCACATCGTACTTTCCAATGAAATAGGTCAGACAGGATCTCCTCTTAACAAACTCATGCTGTGTCTGAACTATTACTGCAGTTTTATCTACATGATCCTAAATTGCTTCTTTAAGCTGTGACTCCATTATTTTCCCCAGAAGAGAAGTTAAACTAACTGTCTGTGAATGGGAAATACATTTGTACATCTTTATTCCATTGGGACCTCTCGAATATAAGGATGCTCTCAAAATTATGGCTGAGGTTTTGCTTACTTCTCTTGCTACCTCCTTCCAAAAACTGGATAGATTCCATCCACCCCAGGTGCCTTCCTTATGTTTAACTTCAACAATTTCTCCTCCACTTTGCTCTCTGTTATTACAAAATCATTTAGTAACCTGTTAGAGTTTAGTAAAATTCTGTTCTCCCTTCCTTACATAATTCCCCACGTATGAATGTAAATGCAAAATACTCATTCAGTTTATCAGCTATCTGAGCATGATCATTAGCAGTCGAACCATCGATATCAAGTGGACCAATCTGATTCATCCTCTTCCTTCTAGAGTTTATACAAGTAAAGAAGTCTGTTGTTTTTCTTATCATCCTTTGCCAAAGATTTCTCCTAATCAGCCTTCGCTTGCCTAACCTATTTGTGACTTGATTACAGACTAGTTTATACCTGCCATAGGCTTTGTGTTGCCTGATAATTTAAATGCATTCCAGGTGTTTTTCGTCTCTGCCACGAGTCTCATTAGTTCATCTGACATCCACTTAGGTCTAAATCTTGAACAGTATTTCTTGTTGGTATGAAAAGCTTCCAAGATTAATTTGTTGAACTCATTTAGTGTTTGCTTTTTTTAACATCATCAGTTGATCCCACTGTATAGAATTTAAAAACTGTCTGAGACCACCATAGTCAGCTTTATGAAAGCAACAATCCTTCCCTTTTCTTTGATGGTAGTTACTACTTTAAGTAAATCCCACATCAGCACACTGTGATTGCTGTCGCCTAGTGGTTCCTTTATCTGCAAATTCTTAATGCACAAATATTGACTGCTGATAATTGCCTCTCAAACATCTTGCTGTGGAAAATTAGTGTGTGAGTGACCAATCCACAAGATTCAGCCAATATCTGGAAAGTTAAAATCCCCCATTACAAGACATTCTAATTTACTGACCCCACTCTATTTTTATGTACAGTTTTTTGTTGCACTCATCGGAGTAATAACTAAAAGCAACTTTTATTTTTATAGTTTATTGTACTTCACATTTTCATGAGAGTCCCTTGTTTTAGAAACTGATAATCTGGGCAGTTTGATCAAATAATTATAGTTTAATATGTGACATTTTAGATTGTCTCCTCGAGTTACACCAGGGCAGACAATAGGCAAGTTAAAAGGAAAAAGCCCGCCTCTGCCGCCGCCACCACCACCACCACCACCATTATCTCATTCTATGATACCATTGCCAGAAGGAAAAGATATTGACTGGACAAGTTTGGTAGACACAGCTACTAAGGCAATGGAAGGTAAGGTTTTTATTAATTGAATCATAAATCCATTTATTTTTTTCCTTTTCTTTTTTTCTTTTTTTTTACATTTGTTCTCTGTGTTTAATTTTCAAATATTTAGAACTTTAAAAGCGTTACAGTTTTCTTTCTACTCATATGAATAATTTCAATTTTCCTCTTTTTTGAGTTCCCAATGAGGTTCCAATCTAATCATGAAGATGAAACAGAAAAGGGAGCACAACATTCTAGTAGTTCACAGGCTATTGGGAAAATGCTCCTTTTTTATCCCAAAAGAATTGGTTGGAATTTCTAAGTCAGTCATGTGGTTATGTTTGTTGGGTGGGGAAGATATTCTTGTTGAACACATGTTCAAGGACAAAAGTGCATTTCATGATGCAGTGGAATCCACCAGGATGGTGCCCATCAGAACTGTTATTCCTACTTTCAACCTGTCATGACTTTTTACATCTCTTAAAGCAAGTCACAGACATACATTCCATTCCATTCCATGTATGTTTGTACGACATATATTCCCGACAGCGCCTCCGTAGCCAGGTGGGAAGGAGCAGCAGTGCGTAGCACACGCTTCTTGATTAGACCGGGGTTCGAGCCCGTCACCACCAAATACGGAGGATGCAGAAAGGTTAAGGAATGACCACCGCATATCCTGGAGCAATATGGCCTTAGTTGCTAATGCTCCTAAAAACCAAACAACAACATTCCAGACAATCAATGTATGTCTGTTCAGATATACATTCCAAACCCAGTAAGTGTTTTAAGTGCCAGAAATATGGTTGCCTTGAAATGACATGCCACAGATCACATACTGGTGCTCATTATGGTTCTAATGACCACAAGAGCAAAGCCTGCATGATTTTAAAAGCCAGCTCTGTAAATTGGGAAAGGGAAACATTGTTGCATGCTTGTAATGAAAACAGAAAAACGACATTGGAACATACAGATACATTAAATATTCAGTATCAGGAAGCTTATACAGCTATGGAGGTGGTCAAAAAGTTGTTAGAACAGAGTATATAAAATGTATTAATAAATTTTAGAAGAGGCTATTTTGATAGCTTAATGACTTATAAAATAACATAAAAATTATGTTAGTGTCCTATACAATTTCTAAAATTTTATTTTTTATATAGATAAGTGGAAGAAAAATTATATCTAGCAAATCAAGCTTCTTTCAGTAATCAGATATTTGACCAAAAAGGGTAGAAATGCTAAAGAAATCCATGAAAGAATGACTAGTGTTTGGGGAAGCATCATCTAGTTATGCTATTGTTTCAAGGTGGTGGGCAGAGTTCAAAAGTGGAGGGGAGTCAGGTGAGGAAGACAAAGTTTGCTCAGCCATCTGAAGCAGTCAATTCCAAAAGAGTTGCCATTATTGAAGGAAAAATTTAAAAAAACAAGAGAATTAATATTTCCCATGAATTAATTTAACAATAAGACATGAATATTTGGGAATGCCCAAAATCAGTTCTTAGAAATAGTTCCATTTATAATAAACATCACGGGGCAAAGTCATCATCGAAAATGATTTTAAAATTAATTCTTGCTAATCCAGAGGTGTTTATATTGTTTCGTGACTGATAATGAAACTTGTTTACATTTTTATGATTCTGAATCCAAATTAGAAAGCATGCAGTGAAAAGCATTAGGGAATTCCAACCCTGAATTTATCTTTGAAACTGCAGTTTTCTGTTCAGAGAAATACTCAATTGTAAAAGTATAATAAGTGTTATTGAGAGCCATTATAAGCATATCATAATTAATCCTACCTCTAGTGGAAAGGGCAAGTGCCATCTGCAATTCTTATTAAATGATTGCCTATATGATTCATGATTCTTGAAATAAAACTGATCTCCTGTTTTAATTCTTTCTTTGAAAAGATGGAGAAAGCGATAGGAAGTTTTTACTGAGATCTGCACAATGAGTCGCTCCTAAGTCATAACTGCATCTAGCTGCGCAACTGCAGTTGCTATACTTAGAGATTGGTAAAGAGTTTCATACTCTTCTTTTTCCTAGAGAATACTTTCCTGTCATTTTTAGATTTTATCTCACATAATGTTAGAGCTGCTTCAGTGAGTTATGGGTGAAGCAAAGCATTTTCATGATATTTTTTGATTTTAATGTCTTGTAATCATACTTGAGCACTGAAGATTGGTTCTGTTCCCTTTTGACCTGTTTGTACACAATTTTTTTTATCATGCTGTTTATTCACCCCCCTCTTATTTTCAACTGTTAATTGAGGTAGGTATTCATCCATTACTGCCACTCCCTGGGTTACGTAATACTTGTCTTACAGAAATTTGAATTTATGTAATTTTTGCCGGCCAGTGCAAACTTAAAAAAAAAAAAAAAAAAACCATGAAACCATATTTTGCATCCCATAGGAATAGCGGTATCGTCAAAATATAATATATCGCTATTTTTCAAATAGCGATACCGCTATTTGAAAAATAGCGGTATCCTCAAAATATAATAATGTGAACCCAATGATACAATGGTTTTTTTTTTTTTTGTTTTGGTAATTTGTTCCAAGACCTTGGAAGTTGAAATTTTCACTGTATAACTAAGCTATTTATCTCTCTAAAGTGTAGTGCAATTTGAGTGTGGAAATTGCACTACACTTCCATCATTATCATATGTTCCATTATAAGAATCAGTTTTTGAATGCCTTAATGATATTTTTCTAAATCACATTTCTGGAGGTCACTACAATAAAACAATAAAAACAATTTGCACTTTCAGGTTTATTGGACTTTCTGTTAGTGCAATCTATTATAAATGGTTAGTAAACTGGATCTTATTGCTTTTCTGATAATACCGATAACTAGAATTGTGTGGGATTTTATGTTATGGTATTATGGTGAAAAGAGTTCCCCTTCAGTGAAATCTTCAGTTATATAAAAAACAAATAATTTTTTAGAATCTTCTCTCCATTCCTGTTTACTTATTACAGTGGTGAAGGGAAAGGGACCAATGGAAAGTGTAAGTGCTGGCAGTGCTAGGAAACAAAACAAAATTGATTTAGAAATAATAGTAGTAGTAGTGGCATGTGATGCAAGAAAGCATGTGTATGAGCTTATGCAGCATCAGCCAAAAAAAAAAAAAATCACACCATTCCTTCCAAATGCCTGTCCAGTTCCTCCTTAAATTTATTCAACCTATCAACTTCCACATCGACAGATGGAAGTTTGTTCCAGCAATTAACCACCCGCTGGCTAAAGGAAATTTCCACACATCTGTTCTACATCTGTCTTTTCTTAATTTGAATTTATGCCCCCTTAGGTTCGTAATCTGAACAAATGGAAGGATCTCATCAGAATTCAGTGTGCTAAACCCATTCAAGGCCTTATACACCTCAATCAGATCACCGAGCGGGTGCCTAGTCTCCAGCCACTGCAGTTTTCAGAACTTAAGCCTCTCTTGGTAAGAGGATCCCTTCATTCCCCTCACCAATCTTGTTGCCCTTCTCTACATCCTTCCTAAAATGAGGCCTCCAGACCTTTACGCAGTACGCAAGGCGTGGCCTGACCATTGCCTTATACAGAGGGATAATCAGCTCCTTTTCCCTGCTAGCAAAATTGCTATATATCAATGACAAAACCCCATGACCTGCCCTGGCAGCCTGTCTGCTTAGAAAACTTCATATCTGCCTGCACAATTACTCCCAGGTCTTTTTCATTTTCTACCACCTTAAGTGTAGTACCACACAGTTGGTACATTTCTCTGGGGTTACTTCTACCCATATGCAGTACTTTGCATTTGTCAAGGTTAAACTTCAGTTGCCACTTCTTAGCCCATCTGCCCAAATTATCTAGATCCTGTTGCCGTAGCACACTGCCATTACTGTCATTAACAACCCTGCCAACCTTTGTATCATCTGCAAACTTCGGCATTAAGCCTGATATACAGGCTTCATCAATATCATTGATAAATGTACAAAACAACAGTGGACCCAACACAGAACCCTGTGGGACTCCACTAATAACATTAGTCCATGAAGAGCAGCACCCATTGATTACCACCCTCTGTCTTCTCCCACTTAACCATCCTTTTATCCATTGTAGCAACTTACCCTTAATACCATTCTACTCCAATTTGTACAATAGTCTTTCATGCGCAACAGTGTCAAAAGCTTTCCTGAAATCCAAATTATTTTTTGCATCCAGTTCCTTTGTAACCTCATCATCATAACCAATCAAATTTGTCAGACAAGATTTTCCCTTAACAAACCCATGCTGTGTCTGAATTATTGGTGCAGTCTTGTCTAGATGATCCTGCAGTGCATCTTTAACCAGTGACTCCATTATTTTACCCGGAACAGAAGTTAAACTAACTGGTCTGTAATTACTCGTGTCACCCTTCGATCCCCCTTTGTGAATTTGGGATACATTTTCAAATCTCCAGTCTGTGGAAACCACCCCCGAGTCCAAGGATGCTCTCATAATTATGGCTAAAGGTTTGCTTAGTTGTTTTGCAGCCTCCTTTAATATAACTGGATAGATCCCATCCACTCTGGGTGCTTTTCTTATGTTTAACTTCAACAATTTCTCCTCCACTTTGCTCTCAGTTATTACAAAATCATTAAGTATCCTGCTACAATTTGATAACCTTCTGCCATTTTCAAATCTTAATAATTCCTCATGTGTGAATGTAGATGCAAAATACTCATTCAGTTTGTTTGCTATCTGAGCAGGATCATCAACAGTCGAACCATCGATGTCAAGTGGACTAATCAGATTCATCCCCTTCCTTTTAGACTTTATATAAGTAAAGAAATCCTTGCTGTTTTTCTTAGCATCTTTTGCCAAGGATTTCTCGTAATCTGTCTTCGTCTGCCTAACCTCCTTTGTGATCTTATTACAGACTAGCTTATATCTGCCATAGGCTTCTGAGTCGCTTGATAATTTATATGCATCCCATGCATTTTTCTTCCCTGTTACGAGTCTCATTAGTTCATTAGATAACCATTTAGGCCTAAACCTTGAACAGTATTTCTTAATAGGTATGAAACTTTTAGTAGCATCCATGATTAATTCCTTGAATGCTCCCCACTTAGAATTTACTGTTGGTAACATTGTCAGTTTTTCCCACTGTGCAGAATTTAAAAACTTTCTGAGACCACTGTACTCACCTTTACGGAAGCAAAAATCCTTTCCTTTACCCCAGATGGTAATTATATCTTTAAGTAAATTCCACATCAGTTCACTGTGATCACTGCCACCCAGTGGTTCCGTTATCTGAAAATTCTTAAAACACAAATGATCACTGCTGATAACCAGATCAAGAGTATTACTCTGGCTGGTTGCCTCTCGAACATGCTGCTGCAGAAAACAGTCATCCAATAAATCGACAAAAGTCTGACTAGTGTGTGAGTGACCAACCCATAAGTTCCAGTCAATATCTGGGAAGTTAAAATCCCCCATTATAAGACATTCTGATTTACTGGCCCACTCTATTTCTCTGTAGAATTGTTCATTGTACTCATTCGAGTCATTAGTCCTATAACACACTCCTACTCTTATTTTTGCTTTTGCAGTGCTTATGTCACACCAAACTGACTCAGCAGTGCACTATTCATCTATATCAACTGGGTGCACTTCTTTTGATTTTATGTTTTTCTTAATTAACAGCATAACACCTCCTCCCCTTCTATCCCGTCTAACCTTTCTGTACACATTGTACTCCCCAAATTTCAGTTCTGCCTTCCTTATATCTGTGTGACACCACGTCTCTGCTATCCCAACAATATCCATTGATGTCTTGACCAACACTTGAAATTCATCAAATTTAATTACTATACTTCTAGCATTGATATACATGCAAGCACATATGCTCCTATTAATATTTACCCTAACACATCCCATATACCCACCTATTTCAGGATGACTGCCATCCATCCTTGAATCACCCAACACCCCTTGCTCCAGGTCGGTATTTATTCTAATAGAAGTTGTGCAAGAATCAGCTTCACCTCTGCATACGGCTACTGTTAAACTATTAGTCCTTGTATCCTCCCCCCCCCAAGCTATCAGTTTTCAGACCCACCTAACACTGCCTCGATAGCATCAGCAAATATTCTTGCACCCTTTCTATTTAAGTGTATCCTATCCCTGTAGAAGCAGTCTCTCTGCTTCTACAGGGATAGGTTGAATTTGAAAGTGTCTCTGCAGACACTTTCAAATTCAACCCTAATTCACGGCTTTTTTTCATCAGTGACCTGTACTTGTTAAGTAATTCTGCCAGTCTCCTACTCTTGATATCATTAGTGCCAACGTGTACAACTATTTCACCTTTTGTGCCCTTAAAAGATGATATCCGCTCTACAACGTCATGAACCTTTGCCCCTGGCAGACATACCCTGGTCCTGTTCCACCTATCCTTTTTACAAAGCATGTTCCCCATTTCCCTGACAATAGAGTCACCAACAACTACTAGTTCCTGTGGGACCAGCGCATTCTGCCTTGGGGGTTGCCACTGTGTTGCGTGATGACCAAGTGCAAGCTCTGTCATTGATGTGGGCAGCTGAGAGCTTGATGGGCCCCTCAGTTTTGATCTATTGAGGGTATCCATCCTGTCCTTCAAACTCTCATATAGGCCCATAACAACGCTGAGTTGTCGCCTGATTTCCTTACACTCCTTACATCGCGTACACACAAAGGCATTCCCCCATGGCAATATCATGTTCCGTTCCAGAGAGTTTGGCAAACATTTCACAAGTTGCACATTTTTTTAAGGCTGTGATGCGTTGGAGAATTGCCCCCCCAGTTCTCCCCTGAGTCACAGCACTCCTGCCACTTTGTGCCCGTTGCTTTGCTGCTCTAGTTTGGGGCATGCTATTTTAAATTCATAAGATCAATAAATCAAATTAATTAACTGTCAATACTACGCTATCTAATAGAAATGAAGATGATTAATTAAGAAGTAGAAAGCAGGACAAAGTTTGTCATCTGTTCCATGGAATTAGGTCTCACTGCTTCAACAGTGAATACTATTTTAAGGGACAGTGTGCTTATAAAAGAAGATGTTAAAGGATCAATGCATTTAAGATCAACAGTAATCACAAAATAGCATTCAGGTGCTGTATCAAAGATTGAAAATCTATTAATAATATGGATGGAAAATCAGATTCAGAAGCAAGTGCCCCTGAGTCCAATGGCAATTCAAGCAAAAGCAAGAAGTATTAAGGATAAGTACAGCGAACCTCAAGCCAAGTTCGTGGCATGCAACAGGTGGTTTAATAGGTGCAAGCATCGCACTGGTTTCCAAAACATTAAAGTATGCGGTGAAGTCGCCAGTGCCGATTCTGCAGCTGCAGAGAAATTTTGTGACGTGGTGGGAAAAACCCTTCTAAATCTCCACGGTCCTCAACTTCCACAGTGGCGTGCTTATAAGCTGGAGAGTTAATTCTGGCAATGATGGTTGAAAGGTAAAACTTGCTGGCGTTATGCCTGTCTCCTCTCTCTTTTTGTAATTTTATAATTTTGAAATTTTAGTAATTTTTCCTGTGCTTGATTTAAAAAAAAAAAAAAAAAAAAAAAAGAATAAATAATTCTATTTACACATTCATCAAACATTTCTTTTTTGCTTAAATTAAATTGAGTGTGCATAGTTGCGAGTGTTGTATGAGCATTTAGGGAAATTCCGAATTATGTAGGGTTCCGCGGAATGCAACCCTTACGTAAGTCGGGGAGTGGCTGTATATACATGTGGTATATACCACACATGTATATACAGCCTCTTAGTTGTGACTTTGTTTATATGGATGTATCTGGAGAATGAATATGAAACCAAGCAATATGAAAAATGTATGCTGTATACAGATTCTCTGAGAATATATCAAGTTCTATATTCCCTCTTGAAATACAAAAAAAGCGGACATCTAGTCTGGATGTTCACTTTTTTTTTTTTTATTCTGAATTGGAGTGGCTTTCTGATATTTGATTTTAGGTTCTATATATGAACTCTAAACCTATAATTTGTAAAACTATAATGTATGCCACTTTTCATTTGTTTGGAGAGATCTGGGTTAAAGTCCTCTCAGAGACTGGAGTAATTTCCAAAAGCTTCTTCAGAGTTGTGTTGTAGTTAGGGAGTAGGGCTTTGCCAGTGAGCTCTTCTAGATTTTTCAATCCAATAACAAACACTGGGCTGCTGCTTCAAAGCTGGATTCTCATCAGACATAATATACTGTAGCACATTATGGCTGATGCATCTAAAATCAGCAGCAGGAACCTATAATGTATTGCACTTGTCAAATATCATGAAATATTTACTAAATGTGCAATAAACAAGAGAGAGACTGTTCAACAGCAAGCCAGTAATCATGGTGTGGCAATCCAGTCCAGCACTCTAAGTACGAGTGACTTATAGACTGATGTTTGTGATTGACTTAAGTTCTATTTCTTCGATTCTTTACTTAAAAGGCTTCAATTAAGATTCCAGAATAGAAAAATACACATTTCAGTGGCAGGTAAATCTTGTCTTTCATCCAAACCAATACCTCTGTGGACACCAGGGCAGCTTGAGTCAGCTTTGGTATAACAGTAACAGTTGTTTCATTATATTTCTCTTAGACTTTCACTTTTACAGAACTTGTCGAATTAGTCAATCTACTGCCTACCCTATTTGTATCCTGGGTAATGTGAACAGACATGTTCTGTAGGGCTCTTTACATTTGGACAGGAGAAGACAATTGAAAAAATGCTCAACAAACAAACCTTAGCTCTCCTCAAGTATGGTGCTCATACACATTTTTACTCACCTTTACATTCCCCAATCCTCCACTTGTTGATTGGGCAGTTTTTGGTAACCCCTAAAATACTGACAATTTTCCAGTAATATATACACTATTAACCAGTCAGTGCTCCCACAAAATGAAATAAGAATGATTTGAAAATTCAGCTGTGCCAACTTATTAGAATATAATTATTTAATCTAGATGAAAGCACTGCTGCTCCTGTCAGGTGGGTAGGAGCAGCAGTGCGTAGCAGACGCTTCTTGATTAGACTGGGGTTCGAGCCCGTGCCCACCAAATACGGAGGATGCGGAAAGGTCAGAGAATGACCACCACATATCCCCGGAGCAATATGGCCTTAGTTGCTAATGCTCCTAAGAAAACCAAAAAAGATAACAATAACAAATAACAGAAGTATCAAAATTACATAACTTGTCAAATAACAGCTGCTAAATGTACCCTGCTAAATCTTACATTTAAATTCACCATCAGCCTTAGAGTTGTTGGAGCAAGGCCCACAGTATTACAAAAAGGGGGGGGGAACATCCCACATCTACCAATTTAATCCAGTATAGAAAGGCAAGAGCCAAGCTTGATTTTTAAGACATTAAAAAAAAGAAGTGTGGACTCGCTACATCACAGCCATTAATAGATCCCTTAATACAGGATCAGTTTGGAATAAGATCAATAAAATCAGTGGCAAATATCCTATCATCACAATGCCAAATGCTCCACTGGAAAGAGCAAGAAATTCAGAACCTACTACTGACATTACCAATACTGTAGAGGTATCATTTGAAGGCTATTTCAACTGAAACTTTTTTCCAAACGTAAAGCACAAACAACGAAATTCAATCTAAATTTCATTTCTATCAACAATCTTCTCGTCTTCTACATATAATAATCCCCCTTTAATTGTATTCAATCTAAAACTTGCTTTTTCTTAGTGTCAAGAAATAGTGCTACAAGTCCTGATGGAATCTATTATTCCATGATCTGATTTAAGTGAAGACTTGTTCTCT
This sequence comes from Mastigoproctus giganteus, assembly GCF_048544385.1. NCBI lineage: Eukaryota > Metazoa > Arthropoda > Arachnida > Uropygi > Thelyphonidae > Mastigoproctus > Mastigoproctus giganteus. The sequence continues at coordinate 153,818,483 of NC_143580.1, read as the reverse complement.
GTGTTACTACAGTTATCTAAAGGATTATTTCTAGAAAAACTCCATTGTTTTGGCTTTTTGTAAAAGCTGCCCTTCCCAGCTTTTGTAATGCAGTGAAGGATCTCACCAATTCTACAAATTACCATCCTATTACTGTTATGTTGTCTAGGAAAAACTATAAAATATTATTAACTTTCATCTGACATTGTGCCTTGAAGCACACCACATACTGGATATACATCAGTGTTCGTTACATAAAAATAGGTGAGTACTTGATCTCTTGGTTAAATCAGAAACAAACATCTGAAATACTTCTTCCCCCCCCCCCATTTGAAACAGTCTTCTAGTTATCAATTGCTTTGACTTTGAAAAAGTCTCTGATACCACATGGTGTGCTTCCAGATTTATATAGGATAGACTAGCAAGGCCATCTTACAAGGCACCTCCATAACCAGGTGGGAAGGAGCAGCAGTGCATAGCACACGCTTCTTGATTAGACCGGGGTTCGAGCCCGTCACTACCAAATACGGAGGATGCGGAAAGGTCAGGGAATGAGCACCGCATATCCTGGAGCAATATGGCCTTAGGTGCTAATGCTCCTAAAAACCAAAACAACAACAACAGCCATCTTCCAAAATGCAAGAACATCTTAAGTAATAGATTGTTTTGGGTTTGATTTTGCTATATACTTTCTCAAACATGTATACGTAAAGGCATTCCTGAAGGCTTGTTCTTAGTGCCACACTCTTTTTGGTAAGAATTACTTCTATCACTTAACACAGTTGAACTATATCTTTATGCTGAATATCTTTCTACTAGTCTCAAGATATACAACTAACAGAAATTCTAGAACCCATTCAATCATAAGATCAAATTTCTAGGTGTCTTATTTGATAAGAAGTTAACCTTTCTAGATAATAAATACATCTGTACCACTTGCCAAAGAAATTGAATCTCTTCAGAAAATATCTTCTTTGGCAGGGGTGTAGATTGTTACATGCTTTTGCTCCCTTAACATGGACACCTGTACATGGTGAACAAAAATGCCAGTAACTCTGCTTGACCTCTAGATTAGCATCACTGGGATCTATTGCTCACAACCTAAGTTCCAGGTTATCGCCATAGGACTCTGGGTTTGCTGTGTGCTGCCACTGCCCATGGAAACTTTGAATGGGAGATTCTGGTGTTTGAAGGGTCCAGCTTTAACACACCACTTTGGCTCCTGGCTTCAACGAAATGGGTAGTCCTGGGATGGCTTACCTTGGATCAATTGGCTAGTTGGTTTTTCTGCAAAGGTAAACCATGTCAGTGACATGCTGCTTTCTTTATAATCTGAGGTACAGGATTCAGGCTGATGGCAGTGCAGGTATTGGGTTCTGTGATAGGTGGGGAATCCTTGTACTGAAACAGTAAAATCTTCATGAATCCTGATAAAATAAGTTCTTCTGCTGGGACACCAACATGTTACCTACCAGAACATATTGACTCAAACATTCATAACACCACTTCAGCAAAATGGGTCAGGATGGAAGAAATATCAGCACCTACACCATATTTCCTGATAATACATTCCCCAAGCAAAAAAGCTAATAAGGAAAATGTAATCCTATTTTATACAGAAGGATTGGAAGGCTCCCCTAAATCTGTGTTCTGAGGAAATTCTCATCAAGGCAAAGTGACAAGCACTCAAAACAGCACCTCTGAGCCACCCTTATTGGAGGTATAACAATCAATGTAACACGCATAAGACACTGAACTCATCTCGAGGTATGGGTGCACTGTCTTGACGTGTCCGAAGATAAAATCTGTTGTGCTGTAAAATGTTTGGGCATAGTGAAAAAAATTCAGTTTCTTCACTATTCCCGAATCGGCGCCTCCGTAGCCAGATGGGCAGGAGCAGCAGTGCGTAGCACATGCTTCATAGACCGGGGTTCGAGCCCGTGAGTACCAAATACGGAGGATGCGGAAAGGTCAGGGAATGACCACCGCATATCCCGGAGCAATATGGCCTTAGTTGCTAATGCTCCTAAAAACCAAATAACAAACATATTCCCGAATCTAGTCCTCACTAGAAACCTCATCCTTACTTTCAATTCACTGATGTCTCTGAATTCAGTTACTGCCCATAGAAGGAGGTACATAACAGGTAAGGTATGTACCTTACCTGTTAAGATGTTTTCAGTGTCAAAAATATGGACTTGAAAATGGCCTGTTCTGGTGCCCTTGCATGCACTTGATGTGGTGCAAAGGACTGCACCCTGCATACCCATGTAGGCATGTAGTAATGCAAAGACGATACAAAGATTAAAGGCAGAACTGAACATATTATATCAGGAGGCAAGAAAAGCAGTAAAACCTATAAATAGCAATAAACTTTCATAAGTTCAGAAGGTATCAGGAAGATGTTCCATCAGAACACAATTCAATGACTAATTCCACTTAAAGAATCATTTTCTCCTATTCCATGCTATTTATTAAGCCAACAAAAATCCACACAGAAATACCAGCTGACTGGTATTTTTGTGTTGGTTTTAGTTGGCTTATATCAATACTGCACTTCTACCAAAACCTGTGGTACAGGGAGCCTCCTTCTCATTTTTATTCTTTTCTATTTTTAAATGTTTGGTTTAAAAGGAAAATGGGAAATTGAAAGGGGGGGGGGAAATGTTGAGGTGAAGGAGGTACCAGATGATATGCAGTCTTGGAGCTATTTGTGGAGATAGCAATGGATGCAGAACATCCCTAAAAAGATAAATCTAAGATGTGGGAGGGCGGGGGTGATAAAAAGAAAAAAAAAAAAGAGCCCTCAGCAATTCGAAAGCAGGTTGATGGATCTGCCAAGCCAAGTAGCAGCCAAACTCATACAATGGAATTACTGTGGATTCTGATCCACACTAATTCCACTATATGAATTTGGTTTTTCTGGCCTGTCTTTGAATTGGATGTAACAGTCTTGCACACTTTCTCTCATTATGACCTCTCTACCGCTGCCTCCATTATATCCCAAGCCAAATCCCTTCTTTTGTTTGGAGATTTCAATACTCATAACTTCTCACTACAGTAAAAATACAAAGGCAAAAAATCTAAGTCCCACCAAATCAAAACCTTGCAAATGTACAGCCTCTTTTCCACATACGCCACTACAGAAAACAGGAGCCATTTTAAACAATCATGCCAAAGTAAGATATAAAAATGACAAAGCCAAATGGATTCTTGGCTTCACAATACTTCTACATTAACCTGCTTAATCAGGGATAAATTGTAAACTGACCAGCAAATATTTTAAACACATGTTAAATACAATCACCTTTGATCATATTATGTCTAAGACTTGATACCCTCCAGAATTTTTAGTACTCAACAGTAAATACTGAAACACCAAATTTTAGATACCTAAAACTACCTGTTATTGAAATTGAACCCAAAAGTTCGTTAATCACTATGAATATCATGCTAATTTTTTTTCTTAATTTTTTTATTATTTATAATAAATTCAGAAATATCTTTTAGGTATTCCAAACAGTAAATCATCATGGCTGGATGATGAGAGAAATTCAACAGAACAAAGTAACAGGTAATTTTTTGATTAGAGTATAAGAAAGGATTCACATTTAAATTAACTTCTATCTGGGAAAAACTATTATGATACACCTGTTTCAAAATTGTCTTCTCATCAGTCAGTAGGGGGCTTTAATTAGAACAGTTGGTATTAAATGATGATTAAATGTACTGAATCTAAATGGGTTGTGTGGCAGTAAGACTTCTTATTAAATACATAACTTCTGTTATTCTTATGGTTTAAATAGGGCTGAAGTTGCCTAGTGCAGCAAATTAATAAAGAAGTAGGTTAGTTCTTATTTCAATGCAGGGATTGAAATAGTTTGAGAAAAGAACTCTACTGTCAATGATGTTTTTCCAATGGTGGATGGCGCCTCCGTAGCCAGGTGGGAAGGAGCAGCACACGCTTCTTGATTAGACCGGGGTTCGAGTCCGTCACCACCAAATACGGAGGATGCGGAAAGGTCAGGAATTACCACCGCATATCCCGGAGCAATATGGCCTTAGTTGCTAATGCTCCTTAAAAAAAAAAAAAAACCAAAAACCAAAACCAATGGTGGATATTACTATATAAAATAGTAATATCCACCATTGGACAGTAAAAAGAGAAAACCATACTTGCCACCCTACCATCTGATAAGAAGCCAGTGGGTGATGCTCTTAAATTAAAAACAATCTTACTAACTTTAGGTCAACTTATGTATAAAAAAAAATCATATATAAACTGTGCATAAGTGAGCAGTAATACTGAGAAATAATTTATAGACTTTTTTTTGTGATATGATTGTAAATGAAATCACTGAGAAATCATTGTAATTGAAGATTATTTTTTTTTGTTTCTATTCAGCTGGAAATTTTTGACATGATAAATTAAGTTTCACACAATTTTGATAATGAAGAAAAAGGTCTGTGTAAGCTAATGTGATCAACATATGCATGTAGAAGTGAACCGTATCTTTCCTTGTGCAAAACAAATGGATGGGAGATTAACCCATAAGGCTGAACAAACTTCCTGGCCTTCAGATGCTCTTTAAGCCAATGACACACAAAATGCAAGAGTCTTACTGTGATAGCGGTAATTTATTCGTGAGTGCATGAAAGACACAGAATCAAATGCTCTGGAAAGGTTAAAATATATAACATTTAAATACATTTTAGAAATTAAAGCTTTCAAAAATCATCAAGTTGGTTCATGTTTATTTATGTGGCATGAATCCTTGATTTACTAGAAGAAAATTAGTAAAGGATAAGGGTTATATTTCAACACATGTGCTAAACTATTATTAATGTGTAGTAGATTTCTAACCATTCTATCTTGTATCTTGGGGGACATTGCTCTGGTTGTTTTATCCATGTGTTGACCTAAATTACTAATATCATTTCATAATGAATGGCATTATCAAAACAGATGAAATCTTCCATTCAGTTAAAATGCCTTGACAGCCTGTTTTACTGCACTGCTCTTATCAGACAACAGCTGATATAGTTTAATAATAGAGGTATGCAATTTATTTTTTTTTATGTGAACCCCAAACACGAGAGGTATTAGAACCTATAGTACTTAGTACCGTGCTTGGGTTGGAGGTTGAAAAGGCGAAAGAAGATATTTGTTGACATTGGACTTGAACTTCTGTAGATTGTAATTTTCAGGAAATACGTATGAAGGAAGGTTGTTCCAGAAAACGGCAGTTGAATGAATAAATGAGGAAGATGAAAAGTTGGTTCTGTGGGTTTGAAGTTGGACAGTAAATGGATGTTGGCTGGTGGCGGCACGTGTTCGGACTGTTTTGAAAGAGAGAGCAGGAATTATAGAAGCCAATTCAGAAGAACAGTGCCCATGGAAGTATCTGTAGATAAGGCATGCAGCAGAAACAGTACGTCTATGAGAAAGCAAGTGGAGAGACTCTGTTAGAGATGAATCATTAATTAACCTAACTGCCCTCTTCTGAATGGAATCAAGAAGCCTGACAGAGGTTTTGGGAACAATATTCCATAGCAGGGCGGATTTGCGATTTATACAGAGTGAGCAGCTGTTTGGAAGAAAAGTAACGCCGAGAGCGAAAGAGAAAACCAAGTTTTTTAGATGCAGAGGAAGCAATATTTGTAATGTGCTTGTGCCAAGAGAGGTCAGGGTAATCCCCAAAAAAGATATATCATTTTGTCTAGAAATCGGAGTGTCACTAAAGATAAGCATAGGAGCAGAAGAATCCTTTTTGCGAGATATAAGACAAGACTGAGTTTTAGAAGGGTTGAAATCAACTAAGTTGTCTTTGCCCCACTGGAGAATTACCTGAAGATCAGCATTTAAGGAATTGGTAGCAAATTTTCGAAAAATTGAAGCTGATTGAGCAGGGCAAGGTTTCTCAAAATGGAAAGTGGAATGCAATGTGCTATCATCGGCAAAACTATGGATAGGATTTCCAGTCAATGGAAGAAGGTCATTAATATACAAGAGGAAAAGAGTGGGGGAAAGAACTGAACCTTGGGGGGGACACCGGCATTAGTGGAGAAGTTAGAAGACAGAGAGCCAACTACCATCACCCTCAGTGAGCGATCAGAGAGAAAACTGGATAACCAATTACAAAAAACAGTTGGAAAACCATAAGATGGAAGCTTGTTTAGAAGACCCTTACGCCAAACACGAACAAAAGCCTTTGAGATGTCAAGAGCAACTACTTGTGTTTCACCGAACCTTTCCATTGAATTAGTCCATAAACCAGATAACATAAGCCAGAATATCACCAGTGGATCGACACTGACGGAATCCATACTGGCGATCGTTGATCAGACGGAAGGTTTCAAGGTAGTTTAAGAGTTGGCGGTTAATTGATTTCTCCATTACTTTAGAAAGAGTAGAAGTAATTGCAATGGGAGGAAAATTGGATGGGAGGGATTTGTCACCCTTTTTGGGAACTGGCTGGATATGAGCAAATTTCCAAGCAGAAGGAAAAACACCTTTAGAATAAGAAAGTGAAAAAAGGCGGCAAAGAATAGGAGTAAGTTCAGGAGCACAGGTTTTGAGAACAAGTGGAGAAATACCATCAGGACCTGGAGCTTTCTTAGCATCAAGATTCATCAAAATCCTTCTGCTATCCTTTTGACGGAAGACCACAGGAGGCATTGAATGGAGTGTGTTGGGAATGGTGGGAGGTGTTTTACCAAGATCATTAATACATGAGCTGGAAGAAAAATGGGATGCTAGCAAGTCAGCTTTATTTTTGGCTGAAGTGACAACAGAACTATCCGATTTTGACAGAGGTGGGAGCAGAGGTGGGCAAAAGTTGCGGCCAATAGCTTTGGCAAGAGACCAGAATGCCGGCGGCCATTAGGGCAAGAAGCAAGTTTTCTACTCTTAGCCTGTTCAAACTCTAGTTTGGACTGATTAATAACTGCTTTCCAATTGTTGCGAGCTTTGGTGTAGGCAGAAAATGAAACTGAAGAATTAGAAACAAGCCAATTACGATATGCAACATTCTTCTCTTGAAGAGCCTTAGCACATTTATTGGAAAACCAAGGTTTAGATAAAGGACGAGATTTTAAAGTGGAGTGTGGGATAAAGGATTCCATTCCTGCAAGAATAATTTCACTGACACGACCTGAGCAAATGTTGGCATCAGAAGTTTTGAAACAGTAATCTGACCAAGGAAAAGAAGAAAAGAAGTCTCGCAGGTCATCCCATTTTGCATTCTTGTAATGCCAAACAACACGAGGTTGGGAATAGCCATGAGATAAAGGCTCCATTGGAGAAGAGACAATCACCATGTTGTGATCTGAAGTGCCTAAAGGACCACTCACTTCGACCGTGTACTTAGAAGGGTTGTTTGTGAGAAAAAGATCAAGTGTATTTTCTGTATGATTAGGATTGTCCGGTATTCTTGTAGGTAAATGAACAATCTGTGCTAGGTCATTAGTAATTGCAAAAGCCTCAGCATCTCGACCTGCTGGGTCGGTGTGACTAGAAAACGGAAGCCAGCTGGAGTTGTGAACATTAAAATCACCAAGGAAAATTACTTCACTGTTAGGAAAGTTGGACTGGAGAAAGTCAAGTTGCAAAGAGAGGAAGTCAAAGAGCTCCAAGTGATTAGTGGAGTTGGGAGAACGGTAGAGACAACAGATGAATTTGACACAATGAGGTAGAGAGAGAGATTTTAAGCCAGAGGAGATCAAAGAGAGGAGATTCCAAATTGCCAAGTCTCTGACAGGGAATATCAGAACGGACATATGCACAAGTACCACCTTTGAGGAGAAAGGAATCATACAGCGAATAATTTGGGCATCTGAGATGAGCAGGACTTGAATCAACCGATAACTGAGATTCGGTCGGAAAAAGTACATGGGAGACTGCAAGTGGAAATGGACCTCGTTAATTCAAGAAAGCAAGCATATGTATGAGCTTGTCATCAGCTAAAAAAAAAATTTCACACATTCATTCCCTCTAAAAGTTGGTCCAGTTCCTCCATGAATTTATTTAACCTATCAACTTCCACAATGACTGATGGAAGTTTGTTCCAGCAATTAACCACCCACTGGCTAAAGGGAAATTTCCACACATCTGTTCTATAACTGTCTTTCCTCAATTTGAATTTATACCCCCATAGGTTTGTAATCTGAGCAAGTGGAAGAATCCCATCAGAATTCAGCTTGCACAAGCCATTCAAGCAACTCTACATCCTAAAATGAGGCTTCCAGACCTGTATGGAGTACTCAAGGTGGGGCCTGACCATTGCCTTATACAAAGGGATAATCGCCTCCTTTTCCCTACTAGTCAAAATTACTGTATATCATTGACTAAACCCCATGACCTGATCTGGCAGCCTGTCTGCATTGTTCAGAAAACTTAATATCTGACTGCACAGTTACTCAGACCTTTTTCATTTTCTAACACCCTAAGTGTAGTACCACACAGTTGGTATATTTATTTTGGGTTACTTCTATCCATATTCAGTACTTTGCATTTGTCAATGTTAAACTTCAGCTGCCACTTCTCAGCCTTTCTGTCCAGATTTTTTAGATCCTGTTGCAACAGCACACTGCCATTACTGTCATTAACAACCCTGTCAACCTTTGTATCATCTGCAAACTCCGACAATATACCTTCATCAATATCATTGATAAATATACAAACCAACAGTTAGTTAGTTATTTGGTTTTTAGGAGCATTAGTAACTAAGGCCATATTGCACTGGGATATGCAGTGGTCATTCCCTGACCTTTCCACATCCTCCGTATTTGGTCAAACCAACAGTGGGCCCAACACCGAACCCTGGGGGATTCCACTAATAACATTAGTCTATGAAGAGCAGCGTCCATTGGTTACCACTCTCTGTCTTTTCCCACTCATTGTGAAGACTTTGTATGCTAAAGTTGAGAAAGAAGTACAAAGAAGTTTGGTGATCAGTTAAGAAACCCATTCTGTGTCGGAATTATTACTGCAGTCTTGTCTAGATGATCCTGCAATGCTTCTTTAACCAGTGACTCCATTATTTTCCTCGGAACAGAAGTTAAACTAACAGAACTGTAATTACTCGTGTCACGTTTGTGAATTGGAGGTAAATTTGCACATCTCGTCTGTGGGGATCTCCCCTGAGTCAACGATGCTCTCATAATTATGGCTAACTGTTTGCTTACTTCTTTTGCCACCTCCGTTAATTTAACTGGATAGATCCCGTCCACCCCAGGTGCCTTTCTTATGTTTAACTTCAACAATTTTCCCTACAATTTGCTCTCAGTTATCACAAAATCATTTACCTTCCTGTTAGAGTTTAATAAGCTTCTGTCCTCCATTTCCCTAGAATTCCTCATGTGTGAATGTATGTATGTATGTACAAGCAAAATACTCATTTAGTTTGTCAGCTCTCTGAGCAGGATCATCAATAGTCAAGCTATTTATATCAACTGGACCAATCTAATTCATCCCCTTCCTTTCAGATTTTATATAAGTAGAGAAGTCTTTGCATCCTTTGCCAAAGGTTTCTTATTATCTGTCTTTGCTTGCCTATTCTCCTTTGTGACTTGAGTACAGACTAATTTATATCTGCCATAGGCTTTTGTGTCGCCTGATAATTTATATGTGTCCCATGCATTTTTCTTCTTTGCCATGGGTGGGTGGGACCACCTAGTACAATAAATAAAAAGAAAACACTTTCACTGCTGCAATAGATGCATTTTTGGAATCCCAAGAGAAAACTCATCAAGAGAACTGACTCTGGCCAAATATATTTCAAACATGCATTAATTTTGATGGTTTTACTTCTTTGAGCAATAGAGCTATGATAAACTCCACAATTGAAAAATGTTTCCGTGCCTCCATCTCTTCAATAGATTCGGAATCAATTTTTACCAAAATCCATTTTAAAGTTAAATATAATGCCTTGTTCTAATGCCTGAATTAAAGCAGTTGTAATAGTTGGTAGGAACATTACTTCCATGTTTGGCTGACTTAAATCTTTTGGATGGCCTGGTATGTTATCCAATTTGATTGAGTGGTAGGGAATTCAAATTTTTAATTGTGGTAAATTGGTAGCTCTAATGTAAAACTAGGTAGCGTAATACGAATGACTGCATTTAGGAATCTATTAGATAGTGTAGTATTGATTATTAATTAAATTTTTTAATCTTATTAATTTTCATTGTTAATATAAATATCATGTCCCAGACTAGGGCAGCAAAGCAATGGCCACAAAGTGGCAGGAGTGCTGTGACTTGGGGGAGAACCGAGGGGACGATTCTCCAATGCATCACAGCCTAAAAATAGCAACATTGTGAAATATTTGCAGAACTATTTATATGATCTAGCTAAGGAGGATGCCTTTTGTGTGCTGGGTGCTCTCTGCACCTAAAAAAATTAGGTGCCAACTCGGCATTCTTATGGTACCTATGAAAATTTGAAGAGTGGGGCAGATGCCCTTAAAGGACTTAATTTGAGGGATCCGACAAGCTCTCAGTTGCCCAACTCAATGCCAGAGCTCACTCCTGCATCAGGCAACACAGCAGTAATCTACAGGGCAGAATGCACTGGTCTCATAGGAGTTTGTTATTGGCGGTGAGTCTATTGTCAGAGAGACAGGTAATATATTGTGTAAAAAGGATAGATGGAATAAGACCAGGGTATGTCTGCCACAGGCAAAAGTTGATCATGTTGTAGAACAGATATTATCTTTTAAGGGCACGAAGGGGGATATTGTACACATTGGCACTAATGACATTAAGTGTAGGAGATCTGTGATTTTCTGGTCAATGCTGAAAACTGTCATGAGTTAGGATTAAATTTGAAAGTTTCTGCAATTCTGCCCAGACATGATAGAAGGGAGTATACGCTCAGAGCTTTGTCAATCAATTCAGCCCTGAAAGGATTGTGTAAGGCTTATGGGATAGAACTTTTCTCAGCATAGTCTGTGCTTGTTAACAGGATAGACTGCTTCTACAGGGATGGGACACACTTAAATAAAAGGGGTGCAAGAGTGTTTGTTGATGCAATCGAGGCAGCGTAAGGTGGGTCGAAAAACTGCTAGCTTGGGGGGGATTCACAGATAAAAGGTTAATAGTAGCTGCAGGCAAAGGTGAAAGTGATTCTTGCACTGCTTCTATTGGAATGAGCAGTAGGCTTGGAGGCTGAGGGGGGGTTCAAGGACTTTGGTTCAGGGAGTTGTGGGAGTCATCATGAAACAAATAAATAAGTGGCTGTGTAAGGGTAGCTAAGAATAAGAACATGTGCATGTACACCAATTCTAGAAGTTAAGTTTTAGGGAGTACAATGTGTACAGAAAGGATAGACAGGTTAGGAAGGGAGTAGGGGTTATACTGTTAAGAAAAACATAGAATCTAAAGAAGTGCATCCAGTTAACATAGATGGACAGTGCAACGTTGAGTCAGTTTGTTGTGACATAAGCACTGGGAAAGGGAAAATGAAAGTAGGAGTGTGTTATAGGCCTAATGACTCTGATGAGTACAATGAACAATTGTACAGCAAAATAGAATGGGCCAGTAAATCAGATTGTGATATAGTGGGGGATTTTAATTTCCCAGATATTGACTGGAACTCGTGGGTTGTTCACTCGCACAGTAGCAAGACTTTTGTAGATTTATTGGATGATTGTTTTCTACAGCAGCATGTTCAAGAGGCAACCAGAGAGGGTAATACTCTTGATCTGGTTATCAGCAGAGATTATTCGTGTATAAAGAATTTGCAGAGAAAGGAACTACTAGGTGGTAGCGATCACAGTGTAATGATGTGGGATTTACTTCAAGATGTAACTACCACCAATGGTAAAGGGAAATGCTTTTGTTTTCGTAAAGGTGACTACAGTGGTCTCAGACAGTTTTTAAATTCTGTACAATGGGGTAAACTGATGATGTTACCAACAGCAAATTCTTATTTGGAAGCATTAGAATTAGAGTTTAAGCCTAAATGGATGTCAGATGAACTAATGAGACTCGTGGCAGAGAAAAAAAATTGCATGGGATGCATATAAATTATCAGGTGGCACAGAAGCATACAGAAGATATAAGTACATAATCAAGTCACAAAGGCAAATTACAAGAAATCTTTGGCATAGGATTCTAAGAAAAACAGCAAGGACTTTTTCTTAAAAACTCTAGAAGGAAGGGGTTGAATCAGATTGGTCCATTTGATATTGATGCTTCAATTGCTAATAATCTGAATGAGTATTTTGCATCTACATTCACACGATATTAAGGGAGGTAAATGCCAGAAGTTCATCAAACTGTAACAGGGTGCTTTATGATTTTGTAATAATGGAGAGCAAATTGGAGGAGAAATTTTTGAAGTTAAACCGAAGAAAAGCACATGGGGGTGGGTGGTATCTGTCCAGTTATATTAAAGGAGGCGGTACAAGAACTAAGAAAACCCTTAGCCATAATTATGAGAGCATCACTGGACTCACGGACTGGATATTTGCAAATGTATCCCCAACTCACAAAGGGGAATCTAAGGGTGACAAGTAATTACCGTCCAGTTAGTTTAACTTCTGTTTTGGGGAAAATAATGGAGTCACTGGTTAAATATGCATTGTAGGACCATCTAGACAAGACTGCAGTAATAAGTCAGACACATAAGGGAAAGTCTTGTCTGATAAATTTGATTGGATACTATGATGGTGTTACAAAGGAATTGAATGCAAAAAATAATTTTGATATCATATACTTGGATTTCAGGAAAGCTTTTGACACTGTTGTGCATGAAGACTGTACAAATTGGAGCAGTACGGTGTTATGGGTAAGTTGCTACAATGGATAAAAGTGTGGTTGGGTGAGAGAAGACAGATAGTGGTAATCGATGGACACTGCTCTTTGTGGACTAGTGTAGGCCTCCGGGATTCGTTGTTGTGCTCACTATTGTTTTGTATATTTATCAATGATATTGATGAAGTTACATCAGGGTTAACATCAAAGTTTGCAGATGATACAAAGGTTGACACGGTTGTTAATGACAGTGTGCTATGCAACAGGATCTAGAGCAGACGGGCTGAGAAGTGACAACTGAAGTTTAATATTGACGTACCAACTGTGTGGTACTAAACTTGAGGTGGTAGAAAATGAAAAATATCTGGGAGTAATTGCGCAGTTAGCTAAGTTTTCTGAGCAATGCAGGCAAGCTGCCAGAGCAGGTCATGGGGTATTGTTAATGATATACAGGAATTTTACTAGTAGAGAAAAGGTGATTATCCCTTTGTATAATGCAATGGGCAGGCCTTGCCTTGAGTACTGCATACAGGTCTGGAGGCCTAATTTTAGGAAGGATGTTGAGTTGCTTGATCATATACAGAGAAGGGCAACAAGATTTGTAAGGGGAACAAAAGGTTCCCCTCACCAAGGAAGGCTTAAGTTCTGCAAATAGCAGCATCTGGAGACTGGGCACCTGTGAGTTACTATTAGCATTAGTATTAGTAACGGCCGCATGGTGCAAGAAAGCCTATGGCTTATGCTGCACCAGCCAAAAAAAAATCCGAACAAAACAATGATGAATACAAAAAAATAATAATAAAATAAAATAAATAACTAAATAATAATAATTAATAAAAAAAAAAAAGGAAATTAAACCTATCATAAAATAAAACTTCCTGCAGTCCAGTCTAAACATTTCCTCCTGTAACTTGAATTTATGTCCCCTAGTTCTAGCATCATTTATAAGCATAAGCCATAGGCAAGAAAGCCTATGGCTTATGCTGCACCAGCCAAAAAAAAAAAAAAAAAAAAAATCCGAACAAAACAATGATAAAAACAAAAAAAAAAAAAATAAAATAAAATAAATAACTAAATAATAATAATTAATAAAAAAAAAAGGAAATTAAACCTATCACCCTATGCGCTTCCCCGAAAGTACTATCCAGATGACCTTTGAATTTCCCCAAACTGTCGGCCTCTACCACCCATGAAGGCAACTTTTTCCAGTAATTTATAACTCGCTGGCTAAAATAAAACTTCCTGCAGTCCAATCTAAACATTTACCCCCCCCCCCCCAACTTGAATTTATGTCCCCTAGTTCTAGCATCATTTATAATCTTGAAAATTTTGTCCTCATTCATTTTACTGATTGAGGTGTTTAAGTATCTCAGAGCCTTAAACACCTCAATCAAATCTCCTCTAAGGTGTCTAGTTTCCAAACTCTGCAACCCACATATTCGAAGTCTTTCTTCATAAAGACACCCTTTTGCCGATCTCACCAGGCGAGTTACCCTTCTTTGCACCCTTTCAAGAAGCTCGATGTCTTTCTTTAAGTGCCGTCTCCATACTTGAACACAGTATTCCAAGTTTGGTCTAACATAAGCCTTATATAATGGGATTATCACGTCCCTATCTCTACTTGCAAAAGTTCGATAGATCATCGATAGGACACGATGGGCCATCCTTGCAACCTGTTTACAATGCTCAGAGAATTTCGTGTCTGACCGTATCGTAACACCCAAGTCCCTTCCCATCACCACCAAATACGGAGGATGCGGAAAGGTCAGGGAATGACCACCGCATATCCCGGAGCAATATGGCCTTAGTTGCTAATGCTCCTAAAAAACCAAATAACAAACAAACCAAGTCCCTTGGGTGTTACGATACGGTTCAACTAAACACCTGGGTTTAGTTGAACTCCACCAAGTGAATAAGTTTTTTTGGGATTACTGTTTCCCAGGTGTAATACCTTACACTTTGTTGGATTAAAGCACAGCTGCCATTTTTCTGACCATTCCTGAAGTCTATCTAGGTCTCTCTGAAGAAGCTCAGCTTGACAGTGATCATTAACTACTCTACCAATTTTAACATCATCTGCAAATTTAGACATCACACCCTCTATCCCTTCATCAATGTCGTTTATGAAAATTAAAAAGAACAGTGGTCCTAATACTCATCCTTGGGGAATCCCACTTCTTACATCAACACAATCTGAGGAATAGCCATTTATCACAATCCTCTGCCTCCTGCCCTGAAGCCATCCTTCTAGCCATCTAAGGATTTTCCCAGTGATTCCAACCTCTTCCAGCTTATAAAGCAACCACTCATGTGGGACTGAGTCAAAAGCTTTGCTGAAATCTAAATAAACAATGTCGAAATTATTCCCTAAATCCAGCTCGTGAGTGACCCTTTCGAAATAGTGAACCAGATTTGTTAAACATGATTTTCCCTTTACAAAACCATCCTTGAGAATTTCGATTCGATCCAAATGATCCTGAATTCCACCCTTGATCATTGCCTCTATGATTTTCCCTACTACTGAAGTCATATTGACAGGTCGATAATTTCCAACTTCACTTTTAGAGCCACCCTTATGCATCACTAGACTCTGGGGAATCTCCCCAGAGTCTAGTGATGCTCGCATAATTAGCCTCAATGGTTCAATGCACTCGCTTGCCACCTCTCTTAAGATTACAAGGTATATTCCATCAACTCCAGGAGCCTTACTGGCCTGTAGGCTCGAAAGTTTTTTCATTAAATAATCTTGCGAAATTTCAATATCATTAATTACATATTTTTTAACTTCGCTCCCACAATTTCCCATTGCCACAAAAGGCCTTTCATTTGTAAATATCGATGCAAAATAACTGTTGAGTTCATCTGCAACGGCAGCTGGTGTATTTATTACTATCCCCTTTCCCTTACGTAAAGCTCCGATCTGGTTTGTCCTGCTCTTCTTGGCATTTATATATGTGAAGAAATCTTTATCCCCCCTCTTTGCTAGTGATTTCTCATAAACTGCCTTTGCCTGTCGAACCTTTTCTGTGGCTCTATTACACATCACCTTGTAGCTGTTATAGGCTTCAGTACTTTTCATTGCTCTGTAACCTTTCCATGCCACCTTTTTCTGCTCAAGTAATGTAGCAACTTCACTATTCATCCAACTTGGAACCCTTCTCGTGGAGTATTTTTTTTAATGGTATATACACATTCAAGGCATCTGTGATTAATGTTTTAAAAGCATACCACAGTTCAATTGTATTCATTCTCTGCGCGATATCTACCCAGTTAATAGAGGCCATGTAGTACCTTAAGGCATTGTAATTTCCTTTTCTCAAATTAAAACCCATTCCTTTGCCTTTTAGTAGTAGTAGTAGTAGTAGTAGTGGCACTTGATGCAAGAAAGCAGTGTAGGAGCTTATGCAGCATCAGCCAAAAAAAAAAAAAAAAAAAAAAAATCACACCATACCCTCCAATTGCCTGTCCAGTTCCTCCTTAAATTTATTTAACCTATCAACTTCCACAACGACAGATGGAAGTTTGTTCCAGCAATTAACAACCCGCTGGCTAAAGGCAAATTTCCGCACATCTATTCTACATCTATCCTTTCTTAATTTGAACTTATGTCCCCGTAGGTTCGTATTCTGAACAAGTGGGAGGATCCCATCAGAATTCAGCGTGCTCAACCCATTCAAGGCCTTATAGACCTCAATCAGATCACCGCGCAGGTGCCTAGTCTCCAGCCACTGCAATTTGCAGCACTTAAGCCTCTCTTGGTAAGAGGATCCCTTCATTCCCCTCACCAATCGTGTTGCTCTTCTCTGTACACGCTCAAGCAAATCTACATCCTTCCTAAAATGAGGCCTCCAGACCTGTACGCAGTACTCAAGACGTGGCCTGACCATTGCCTTATACAGAGGGACAATCACCTCCTTTTCCCTGCTAGCAAAATTCCTATATATCATTGACAAAACCCCATGACCTGCCCTAGCAGCCTGTCTACATTGCTCAGAAAACTTCATATCTGACTGCACAATTACTCCCAGGTCTTTTTCATTTTCTACCACCTTAAGTGTAGTACCACACAGTTGGTACGTTTCTCTGGGGTTACTTCTACCCATATGCAGTACTTTGCATTTGTCAAGGTTAAACTTCAGTTGCCACTTCTTAGCCCATCTGCCCAAATTATCTAGATCCTGTTGCAGTAGCACACTGCCATTACTGTCATTAACAACCCTGCCAACCTTCGTGTCATCTGCAAACTTCGACATTAAGCCTGATATACCTTCATCAATATCATTGATAAATATACAAAACAACAGTGGCCCCAACACCGAACCCTGTGGGACTCCACTAATAACATTAGTCCACGAAGAGCAGCACCCATTGATTACCACCCTCTGTCTTCTCCCACTTAACCATCCTTTTATCCATTGCAGCAACTTACCCTTAATACCATTCTGCTCCAATTTGTACAGTAGTCTTCCATGCGCAACAGTGTCAAAAGCTTTCCTGAAATCCAAGTATATGATATCAAAATTATTTTTTGCATCCAGTTCCTTTGTGACCACATCATAATAACCAATCAAATTTGTCAGACAAGACTTTCCCTTAACAAACCCATGCTGTGTCTGAATTATTGCTGCAGTCTTGTCTAGATGATCCTGCAATGCATCTTTAACCAGTGACTCCATTATTTTACCCGGAACAGAAGTTAAACTAACTGGTCTGTAATTATTCGTGTCACCCTTCGAACCTCCTTTGTGAATTGGGGATACATTTGCACATCTCCAGTCCGTGGGAACCTCTCCTGAGTCCAAGGATGCTCTCATAATTATGGCTAAGGGTTTGCTTAGTTGCTTTGCCACCTCCTTTAATATAACTGGATAGATCCCATCCGCCCCAGGTGCCTTTCTTATGTTTAACTTCAACAATTTCTCCTCCACTTTGCTCTCAGTTATTACAAAATCATTAAGCACACTGCTACAATTTGATAACCTTCTTCCATTTTCAAACTGTAATGATTCCTCACGTGTGAATGTAGATGCAAAATACTCATTCAGTTTGTTTGCTATCTGAGCAGGATCATCAACAGTCGAACCATCGATGTCAAGTGGACCAATCATATTCAGCCCCTTCCTTTTAGAGTTTATATAAGTAAAGAAATCCTTGCTGTTTTTCTTAGCATCTTTTGCCAAAGATTTCTCGTAATCCGCCTTTGCCTGCCGAACCTCCTTTGTGACCTGATTACAGACTAGCTTATATCTGCTACAGGCTTCTGCGTCGCCTGATAATTTATATGCATCCCATGCATTTTTCTTCTCTGTCACGAGTCTCCTTAGTTCATTTGATAACCATTTAGGCCTAAACCTTGAACAATATTTCTTCATCGGTATGAAAAGTCTAGTAGCTTCCACGATTAATTCCTTGAATGCTTCCCACTTAGAATTTACTGTTTGGAACATCGTCAGTCAATCCCACTGTACAGAATTTAAAAACTGTCTGAGACCACTGTACTCCCCTTTACGGAAGCAAAAACCCTTTCCTTTACCCCTGACGGTAGTTACCTCTTTGAGTAAATCCCACTTCAGCACACTGTGATCACTGCCACCTAGTGGTTCCTTTATCTGCAAATTCTTAATACACGAATGATCACTGCTGATAACCAGATCAAGAGTATTACTTTCTCTGGTTGCCTCTCGAACATGCTGCTGCAGAAAACAATCATCCAATAAATCCACAAAAGTCTGACTAGTGTGTGAGTGACCAACCCACAAGTTCCAGTCAATATCTGGGAAGTTAAAATCCCCCATTATAAGACATTCTGATTTACTGGCCCACTCTATTTCTCTGTACAATTGTTCATTGTACTCATTCGAGTCATTAGGCCTATAACACACTCCTACTCTTATTTTTGCTTTTGCAGTGCTTATGTCACACCAAACTGACTCAACAGTGCACTGTCCATCTATATCAACTGGATGCACTTCTCTTGATTTTATGTTTTTCTTAATTAACAGCATAACACCTCCTCCCTTTCTGTCCTGTCTATCCTTTCTGTACATATTGTACTCCCCAAATTCCAGTTCTGCATTCCTTATATCTTTGTGACACCACGTCTCTGCTATCCCAACAATATCCGCCTTTGATGTCTTGACCAACACTTCAAATTCATCAAATTTATTTACTATACTTCTAGCATTGGTATACATGCAAGCATACATGCTCCTATGCCTATTCCTCGTTACCCTAACACATCCCATATACCCAACTATTCCAGGATGACTGCCATCCGTCCCTGAAACCCCCAACACCCCTCGCTCCAGGTCGCTTCTTATTCTAATAGAAGTTGTGCAAGAATCACCTTCACCTCTGCCTGCGGTTACTGTTAAACTATTAGTCTTTGTATCCCCCCAAACTAGCAGTTTTCCGACCCATCTAACACTGCCTCGATAGCATCAGCAAATATTCTTGCACCCTTTCTATTTAAGTGTATCCCATCCCTGTAGAAGCAATCTCTCCTGTTAACAAGTACAGTCCAGGCTGAAAAAAATTCTACCCCTTGAGCCTTGCACAATCTTTCCAGGGCCGAATTGATCGACAAGGCTCTCATCATATACTCCCTCCTATCGTGTCTGGGCAGAATTGCAGACACTTTTAAATTCAACCCTAATTCTCGGCTTTTTTTCAACAGTGACCTGTACTTGTTGAGTAATTCTGCCGGTCTCCTACTCTTAATATCATTAGTGCCAACGTGTACAACTATATCACCTTTTGTGCCCTTGAAAGATGATATCCGCTCTACAACGTCATCAACCTTTGCCCCTGGCAGACATACCCTGGTCCTGTTCCACCTATCCATTTTACATAGCATGTTCCCCGTTTCCCTGACAATAGAGTCACCAACAACTAATAGTTCCTGTGGGACCAGCGCATTCTGCCTTGGGGGTTGCCGCTGTGTTGCGTGATGACCAAGTGCACGCTCTGGCGTTGATGTGGGCAGCTGAGAGCTTGATGGGCCCCTCAATTTATTTCCTTCGAGGGCATCCACCCTGTCCTTCAAACTCTCATATAGGCCCATAACAACGCTGAGTTGTCGCCTGATTTCCTTACACTCCTTACATCGCGCACACACAAAGACATCCCCCATGGCAATATCATGTTCCGTTCCAGAGAGTTCGGCAAACATTTCACAAGTTGTACATTTTTTTAGGCTGTGACGCGTTGGAGAATCGCCCCCCTCAGTTCTCCCCCGAGTCACAACACTCCTGCCACTTTGTGCCCGTTGCTTTGCTGCTCTAGTTCGGGGCATGGTAGTTTACATTAATAAAATCAATAAATTAAATGTCAGTAGTATTTGAATAGAAACTATGAAATAGAAACAGTGAAGCGTATTACTATATAATTATGCGTTAGAGCTACCTAGCTACCTCAATTAAAAACTTTGAATTCCCTACAAAAACTTTGAATTCCCTATATACAAAAACAATGGCTACAAAATTCGAACAAAAATAACGGTTTTACCTATCGTAAGTAAAATCCACAAAATCTCTTTATCTAAATTAAAATAAAAAATAACCAGCGTAACTATAACTATATGACTACGTATTAAGTACAATATAAAACAACAATCATGTAAATAAAAGGCAAACACTTATCGTTTTTGCGGAGCCTGTAACTGTCAGCTGTAACTTTTAAATAGAGTCAGCGCCCTCTCATCTGTGATTAATGTTTTAAAAGCATACCACAGTTCAATTGTATTCATTCTCTGCGCGATATCTACCCAGTTAATAGAGGCCATGTAGTACCTTAAGGCATTGTAATTTCCTTTTCTGAAATTAAAACCCATTCCTTTGCCTTTTACTCTGCTATCATCCACCGTAGAACTCCATGATCACTTCCTGCTACTGGTTCCTCTACTGTCAGCCCTGTTATGTCATCTGATTCATGTGTGATGATGAGGTCTAGGATATTCTTTTCTCTAGTACTTTCCCTGACATGTTGACACAAATAACAGTCATCTAGTTGATTTAAAAATTTTGTTCCCCATGTCGAGTTTCCTTCCCATTTACTCCCATCAATTAGAGGCAAATTGAAATCACTCCTAATAAGACATTGAAGCTTACTTGCCCATTCCATTTGCATGTAGAGGCTTTTGTCATAATCTTCCCAATCACCTGGTCTGTAGATTACTCCTACTCGCATAATACCGTTGTTTCCAACTATCTCACACCATACAGACTCTATAGTAGCATGTAAAATGTCTGAATCCGGGAAAGCTATCGTCGCACTCAGGCTGCTTCTGATAAGAAGCATTACCCCACCACCCCTTCTATCTAACCTATCCTTCCTAAATACATTATACAAGCTGTACTGAAACTCATCATCCCCAATTTCCAGGTGGCACCACGTCTCTGTAAGCCCTATTATGTCTGCGTTACTTGTTTTAACCAGCAGTTCGAATTCACTCATTTTATTGATGACACTTCTAACGTTACTGTATAAACAATTAAGATTTACTGTTCTTGTATATTTAACAACCCTAACACAACCCTTGAAGTTTTTTAGGCTCTCTTCCCTGATATTAGCTACCAGCTCACGTGAAACGTTTCTGCCCCCAGAACATCTAGATAATAGTATTAGCATTAGTAGAGGTATTTGATGCAAGAAAGCAAGCTTATGCAGCATCAGCAAAAAAAAAAAAAAAAAAACCACTTCCACTTCACCCCTCTGTTCATTCAAAATATGTGTCCAGCTGAGCCTTAAACTTATTTAGGCTATCAACTTCCACGACAAGGGATGGAAGTCTGTTCCACCAACCACCCGCTGGCTAAAGGCAAATTTCCACACGTCTATCCTACATCTGTCTTTCCTCAATTTGAATTTATGCCCTCTCAGGTGATTTTTCTGAGCTAGAAGAAGAATCCCATCAGCATTGAGCACGCTTAAACCATTCAAGGCTTTATACACCTCTATCAGATCACCTCGCTGGTGCCTAGTCTCCAGACACTGTAATTTGCAAAACTTAAGCCTTTCTTCGTAATAGCACCCCTTTGTTCCATTCACTAATCTTGTTGCCCTTCTCTGTACTCGTTCCAGCAGCTCTACATCCTTCTTGAAATGAGGCCTCCAGACCTGTATACAGTACTCTAGGTGTGGCCTGACCATTGCCTTATATAAGGGATAATCACCTCCTTATCCCTGCTAGAAAAATTCCTATATATCATTGACAATACACCATGAGCTACTCTTGCAGCCCATCTGCACTGCTCAGAGAGCTTCATATTTGCCTGCACAAACACCCCCAGGTCCCTTTCATTCTCTACCACTGTCAGTGTAGTACCACAGAGTTGATACGTTGCTCTGGGGTTGCTGTTTCCCATGTGTAGTACTTTATATTTGTCAATGTTAAACTTCATTTGCCACCTCTCAGCCCATCTGCTCAACCTTTCCAGATCCTGTTGCAGTAGCATAGTGTCAGTAGTGTCCTTGACAACCCTGCCTACCTTTGTGTTGTCTGCAAACTTCGACATTAAGCTTGATATACCCTCATCAATATCATTTATGAATACAGAAAACAATAATGGACCCAACATTGAGCCCTGAGGGACTCCACTAATAACATTAGTCCACGACGAGCAGTGTCCATTGATTACCACTCTCTGTCTTCTCCCCCTCACCACCCCTTTATCCACAGCAGCAATTTGCCTCCAATGCCACACTGCTCCAATTTGTGCAGCAGTCTTCCATGTGCAACAGTATCAAAAGCCTTTCTAAGATCCAAGTATATAATATCAAAGTTATTCCCTGCATCCAGTTCTTTTGTGATTGCATCATAGTATCCAATCAAATTGGTCAGGCAAGACTTCCCCTTAACAAAACCATGCTGTGTCCGAGCTATAGCTGAAGTCTTGTCTAAATGATCCTGCAGTGCTTCTTTAACTAGTGCCTCCATTAATTTTCCTGGAACAGAAGTTAAACTCACAGGTCTATAATTACTTGTGTCAGCCTTTGATCCTCCTTTGTGAATTGGGGTGACATTTGCACATCTCCAGTCTGTGGGTACCTCCCCTGAGTCCAAGGAAGCTCTCATAATTATGGCTAAGGGTTTGCTTACTTCCTTTGCTGCCTCCTTTAATATAACTGGATAGATCCCATCCACCCCGGGTGCCTTTCTTGTGTTTATCTTCAACAATTTCTCCTCCACTTTACTCTCAGTTATTACAAGATTCTCTCGCTTACTGCTAGAGTTGAATACACCTCTGGCTTTCCCCTCGCTGAATAACTCCTCATGTGTGAATGTCAATGCAAAATATTGATTTAGTTTGTGCAACAGTATCAAAAGCCTTTCTAAGATCCAAGTATATAATATCAAAGTTATTCCCTGCATCCAGTTCTTTTGTGACTGCATCATAGTATCCAATCAAATTGGTCAGGCAAGACTTCCCCTTAACAAAACCATGCTGTGTCCGAGCTATAGCTGAAGTCTTGTCTAAATGATCCTGCAGTGCTTCTTTAACTAGTGCCTCCATTAATTTTCCTGGAACAGAAGTTAAACTCACAGGTCTATAATTACTTGTGTCAGCCTTTGATCCTCCTTTGTGAATTGGGGTGACATTTGCACATCTCCAGTCTGTGGGTACCTCCCCTGAGTCCTAGGAAGCTCTCATAATTATGGCTAAGGGTTTGCTTACTTCCTTTGCTGCCTCCTTTAATATAACTGGATAGATCCCATCCACCCCGGGTGCCTTTCTTGTGTTTATCTTCAACAATTTCTCCTCCACTTTACTCTCAGTTATTACAAGATTCTCTCGCTTACTGCTAGAGTTGAATACACCTCTGGCTTTCCCCTCGCTGAATAACACCTCATGTGTGAATGTCAATGCAAAATATTGATTTAGTTTGTTAGCTACCTGAGCAGGATCATCAACAGTTGACCCATCGATATCAAGTGGACCAATCTGATTCATCCCCTTCCTTGTAGAGTTTACATAAGTAAAGAACTCTTTGCTGTTTTTCTTTGCATCCCTTGCTAAAGATTTCTCGTAATCTGCCTTTGCCTGCCTAACCTCCTTTGTAACTTGGTTACAGATCAACTTGTATCTATCATAGGCTTCTGTGTCATGTGTTAATTTGTATCTATATAATATCGGTGTTTAGATACACCATAGATAACTCTTAATAAACTACAAAGTTGTTGTGGTAGGCATCATTTGCTGTTTCTCATATTGTGCTCTGCCTTCACGACGAGTTGCCATGATATTGCACTACTTCGAATAAGTAACTCTTCACTAATAGAGAAGACTATTGTTACTTATTCTCAGTTGAGTACCACCACCCAGACAGCACTGTTTCACGGCTATTGGCCGATCATCAGTGGGTGGGCAGGTACCCTGGTAATGCAGACATGACGACCCAGTTGTGAAGTTAATCACACAATATGAGAGATGCCAAGAGGTGTAGATGTCAATATTTAAAATAAATAAATGCACAAGGCATAATACTTTAAGAGTTTGGTATCTATATAATATCGGTGTTTAGATACACCATAGATAACTCTTAATAAACTACAAAGTAGTTGTGGTAGGCATAATTTGTTAATTTGTATGTATCCCATGGATGTTTCTTCTCTGCCATATGCCTCATCAGTTCATCTGACATCCATTTAAGCCTAAACCCTGAACAATATTTCTTAGTTGGTATGTATAGCCTTGTAGCTTCCAAGATAAGTTCTTTGAATGCTTCCCATTTTGCATTTGCTGTTGGTAACATCATCAGTTGGTTCCACTGTATAGAATTTAAATAGTCTCAGTCCATCGTAGTTGCCTTTACGAAAGCAATAACCCTTCCCTTTACCCCTAATGGTAGTTACTTCTTTGAGTAAATCCCACTTCAGCACACTGTGATCACTGCCACCTAGTGGTTCATTTATCTGCAGATTCTTAATGCATGAAGAATCACTGCTGATAATCAAATCAAGAGTATACTTCCCTCTAGTTGCCTCCGGAACATGCTGACGTAGAAAACAATCATCCAATAAATCCACAAAAGCCTTGGCAGTGTGTGAGTGACCAGCCCCCAAATTCCAGTCAATATCTAGGAAATTAAAATCTCCCATTATAAGACTCTCTGATTTACTGGCCCACTGTACTTCCCTTATTATATCAGTATCTTATTATACTCGTCAGAGTCATTAGGCCTATAGCACACTCCTACTCTCAATTTTGATCTCCCAATGCTTATGTCACACCAAACTGATTCGACACTGCACTGTCCAGCGATGTCCACTGGCTTCACTTCCTTGGATTTTATGTATTTCTTAACTAATAGCATAATCCCTCCTCCCTTCCTATCCAGTCTATTCCTTTCTGTAGATGTTGTACTCCCCAATTTTCAGTTCTGCATTCCTTATATCTGTGTGACACCACGTCTCTGATATCCCAACAATATCTGCCTTTGATGTTTTGAGCAATACCTCAAATTATTCATCCAGATCAAATTAATACGTCCAGTTGGGGTAACAGATAAGAACTCTTAAGGTATGTGCAAGAGTTACTTTGACCAATATTATCAGATAAACGGGTGTCAGTATCACCCACATCCCCCCTAACTAACAGTTTCCCTGAACCTTTAAGGTATCCTCAATAATACTGGCAAAAACGTTTGCACCACCTTTGTTTAAGTGTATCCTGTCTCTACAAAAAAAATTCCTTCTACCTACAAGTGTGGGCCATGCTGATAGAAATTTACCCCCTAAAGCCTTGCAGATTCCTTCAAGTCTTGAGTTAATCCACAAGGCTCTTAACATATAATTGCTCCTATCGTGTCTGGGCAGAATTGCAGACACATAGACATTCTGGCCTAGCTCGCGACATTTCCTCAGCATGGTCCTGTATTTTTCCAACAAACCGTCAGATCGTGTACGTTTAATATCATTTGTCCCCACATGAATAATAATATTTTCTTTGCCCCCTTTAAAACCTGAGAATCTGTTGGTGACATCATCAATAGTTGCTCCCGGCAGACATACCCTGGTTCTGCTCCACCTATCCTTATTACAAAAAATATTCCCCATTTCCCTGACAATGGAGTCTCCTAATAAAACAATGTCCTTTTTAACCAGAGTAGTTTGCACTGGGTTTTTCTGTTTTGAGGCTCGAATCGGGTGTGCATCACTTGGTAGATTGCTGGAGTTTTGAGTCCCTGACGAGCTCCCAGATGCATTATTTTCGAGGGTAAGCACTCGTTTTTTCAGGCACTCAAATTGTTCCATCAGTGCACCAAATTGTAATTCAAGCTCGGTGCACTCCTTACATCGATTACAAAGAAAAGAATCCCCAGGTGAGGTAGGATTAGTCACCAGGTCGACCTTGGAAAACATTCCACAGGTTCCACAATGGATTAAATCATTACTCACCCGTAAATCGCCATCAGCTATTTCCGTGTGAGTCACGATAGCCTGTGACGTGTTTAAGGCAGATCTCGTAACTACCATTATAAAATTAGCCAAATATCAATGAAAGTAACTTTTATATCTATAATATTATTAAAATTGAACAGTTACAGGAGTTGATCTGATTGAGGTGTATAAAGTCTTGAATGGATTGAGCCCGCCGAATTCTGATGGTATTCTTCTGCTTACTCAGATTACAAACCTGAGGGGTTATAAATTCAAATTGAGGAAAGACAGTTGTAGAAGAGATCTGCCGAAATTTGCCTTTTGCCAGCGGGTGCTTAATTGCTGGAATTGTTCCATGTGTCATTGTGGAAGTTGATAGCTTAAATAAATTCAAGAAGGAACTGGACAAACTTTTAGAGGGAATGAATGTGTGAATCTTTTTTTTTTTTTTTTTTTTTTTTTTGCTGATGCTACATTAGCTCATAAGCTCCTGCATCACTTGCCTTCCTTACTACTATAGCACTACTACATGGGCTGGATTTAAGGTTGTTGCCAAGCTGGTAAGAGTCTCCCCCCAACTCAGTAAATTTTAGGTTTAATAGCGTTTCGTGCTCATGAAAGTGTGTGTAGAAAATGCTACATACATAGTAATGCATACATTTTTATTAACTATTAAAAATATAACAGATATTTTTGACATTGGTAACAATAATATGAATTAAAAGAGATAATTTTAATTCATTTTTGTTAAAAAAATAAGATAAAACAATTTTTTGCTTGTAACAGATAAATAAAATAATATTTTATTTAATGATTAATAAATAATTTTATTGATTCAAATTGTTTAAAATATTTGCTTCCGTGATTTCGTTATGGAGAAATGTGAAACAATGTCTTTCAAATGATAATCTCTTTCCATATATAAGATGCTCAAGGAAGATAGTTTATTTTGAAGAATGGTTGTATGGCATTCATTTTTTAGAGGGAATGAATCTTAAGCCTGCTAAATGATCTCTTTCCAGAGCAATTAGTTATCATCGAGATAAGAAAAATTCGAAATATAGTTTCAACATTTGGAAAAACTGACTTTATTTTGTCTTGAATTATTGTATTGTGTAAATTTTGATAATGAAACTCATTTGTTTGAGAATAATTTTTCTTTATATACAGATGAAAACGTTTTATATCTACTAAACGTTTTACATTCTGTCTGGTCAAAATTTAATAAAAATGAAAATTTTTGAGAAATATTCTTATATCAGCTCTTCTTTGTAAATTAATTTCTAAAGCTTTGTAAATAAATTATAGGAATGAAAGATTTTATCCTAAATTTATCTCTTGCAGAAAGATCAGCAATATCAGATGTATTTCCATCATTAATCTGGACTATCAGATGTATTTCCATCATTAATTAGACTGCAAAGAAAAGATCTTTTCTAGATCTTTTCTTTGCAGTCTTATGTATGTTATCTGGTAGTGTTTCTTTTGCATTTTGTTCAAATTCATTTGAAACTATTTCTGGTTTCTTTTATGAAATCTGATAAATATGTATACAGTTTTGAACATGTATTTAATTATGTTTGAGGGCCTTGTAATATTTTACTAGTTTGTTTCAATATATAGTTCCATAATACAAGTATAAACAAATTGAAGTTCTTCCATTTTTTCATGGATAATAGAGGCTTCTCTTTTGGTTTTGTCATTTTTGTATTCATCATTCTGAAATTTAATTAAAGCATCTATAATTGAATCATAATTATTCATAATTGCTCTTGTGGCTTTAATATATGCTTTCCATCTAGTGTCAGAAAGACGTTTGAAAACTTTACATTTGGTTCCTAAAACCGATTTTAAAATAGACCATTGCTTTGTCGAAGCAGAGAAAAATGTAGTTTTAGTGCAAAATTGCAAAGAAATTTACTGTGTCTACACAACAATCAACTGCAGCGCGGCCAACCAAATTTAACGAATGTCCAGCACATGGAATATATAAGGAATATTTATTTTTCTTCTAAAATTTTTTGCTGCATACCTTTATATTTCCTGGACGTGTTAGCAGCGTTATCATAGGACTGTCCTCTACGCTTGCTAAAATCAGTGTTACATTCATTTATAATATAATCAAATAAGCAAAATTTTCTCCAGAATGGTTTTCTATTGGAAGGAATGTTAAAAATTGTTTAATGGGATGTCCATCGTGAGGACATTCTTATCTTACAATTGATCAATATGTGTCAGATCAGGTATAGAATCAACATACAAACTAAAATACCAACTTCGTTTAAATCTTCAAAAATAGATTTTCTTACTTTTTATCCATTAAATCAATAATTTTGTTGCATGTTGCTTTAGATAAATATGATGGTTTACCAGACCCAGAATTCCTATAATTACCAATATGATCAGCGAGAAAAGGATCAAATTGAGCAATCAGTTCTAATAATCCGAGAAAATTTCCATTTCAAGGTAAATTAAATTTCTCATCATCGCCTCAAATGGCAATCCTCGTTCTGCCAAAGTAGATATCATTGCAACAATATGTTGAAGCACCTGCCTCAAATATTTTTATTCTTTTATAATTTGTTTATGTAATTTTGAATCTAAAATGGAGCCACCTTTTCTTGATAAATATGTGAGCAAAGCTGCTCTATGATCAGTTGAATTCTCATGTTGTTTAATTAAAACAGGGTTTTGTAAATCATTAAAGCCATTGGCTAAAGCACTTGCATGCAAAACAGACACATCCAGTTGATGGAGAATATACTAGCCACTCTCGACTGTACTTTTCACCATTTATTTTTGTGGAGTGAAAGAATCCTTGGGAGCAATACCTTACTTGATTTTTAAATATCTGTTTTGATTTTTCAAATGAATCCTTCTAGTGTTGACAGTCAACAGGTCCTTTTTGAACCCAAAACAAGATATAATCCTTAGTTAAAGTACTGCATAGACCCACACCATTGTGGGTCTATGCAGTACTTTTGTATAGATGTTTTGTTGATTGTTTTCTGTATCATAGTGTGAAATATGAGGATCAGATGTAGTAGCCTTAAAAATATCTATAGGAATAGTTTCGGTTTTATAGTCTGCAATATCATGATTAGATGTAATTGCACTAGAAATATCTGTTGGAATAGTTGGCATTGATATGTCAGATCGATCCTCAATAGATGAATCTATGTTTATTTGTGTTACTTTAAAGTAAGTGGGTAAACTTTGGGTAAACTAGATAAATGAGCCTCTAATAACTTCTTATTCTTCCTCTTTTGATACCCACTTGCAAAACTTCTCTTCATGTTTAATCCTAAGAAAAATTCATTTTAGATAAGTAAAAAAAATGTAAAAACGAAAAATTTGAGATTTCAGTAAATAATAATTATTCACTATTGCAAATGACATTATGGGAGTTAATTATTTATTTAGATTATTTTATTATTGTTGATAGATTATTTTTATTTGTAAATTATGTTACATAAAATATGTTTCTAACTGTTTAAATAAAGATATTATTTTTAAACCGTTCTTGCTCACTTTAACAAGATCACACATACATAAAACACTGAAAGAAAACTGTCTGACAAAAGATTAGCTACCCGGTTTTGCACCACTTTCCCCTATAAGCAGTGCTGTAGTTGTAAAATTAGCAGACGGTATATGCTATGAATGTTACGAAAAGAGAGTATACTGCACATATCAGGCACATCGAATTTGCTTCAGTTGCATAGAATAAAACAAGCGATTTTTCAACATAATATCCTGTATTTTGGTAATCAGCAGAAACAGATCCATATAAAAGGTATTATTCAGGGCCAGCGACCAAGGCCGTTTCCTGTTGGCTGTTTAGAAACGAAGCAATAGACAAGGGCAGAACGTTGTCAGAATGGCAAATAAACCTTAAAACCATAAATTTAGTGAAACTGCGTGCTTTGCAGTGACTGACGTAGACACTTTACTCTGCCTGGTCATTGTTTATTCTGCACTGTGAGCACCATGGGGAAAAATGCTAATTACAAGGAGGGTTCCCCCAATGCGCTGTTTCTGTTTCAGAACGTGAAACATCAGGATCAAACAATCCGCAATTTAGATGTCTCTCATTAGCATATAAGGAAGTAAACAACCTCCAATTTTACACTTACGGTTGGCACATTCGTAATTTATTGATTCCAAAAAAATAGGTGCACGTAAATACAACCAAAAGTATATTGCGATAAATTGTTTTCAAGACAAGTAAAAGCAGAAAAGCATAAAGTTTATAATAACATCAATAATTTTAATTTATTTGTATACTGATGTTCATTATTTATAAATTATTTATTATTATTATTTTTATCTATACTGATGGGTAGGCCCCTTGTAATTTGAGTCCCTAAGCTGTAGCTTGTCTAGCTTATGCGTAAATCCGGCCCTGACTATTACTATTATTATTATTACTTTTTGCATAGCAACTAGCAAGTCAACAGTGGGATTCACAAAAAACAGAATGGGAATGTTGAAAAATTACATCCAAAATAATAGCAGGGTTTTCCCCACACAAAAGCTCAAATATACCGTGTTATGTGAGGTGTCCCGCAATTCTCTAACCATGTCAGAGCGAAACCATGTTATATAAGTACTGTGTTGTGTGCAGATTTCCACAATTTATCAAGCATGTAAGAGTGAAACTGCGTTGTACAAGTACCATGCTATACAGTGGTTGCCTGTACACACTTTTTCTTTCCAGTTATTTGACAAATATAGTATATTATATATTTTTGAATCTTTTGAAAACCACACAGCCAGCATATGATAGGACTGCTTTTATACTTTAAATTAGTTATGGCTGCTGTTGCTCCAGTAAAACCCAGTCTTATCCTTTTTTCCACTCAGTGATATTGCAAATTTTACTGTTATCACAATAAAATAAAATGATACAAATATTGCACCTTTGATATTACATTTTCACCCATCCTCTTTTTGTATCCACAATGAAATATTCTGATCTTACACTTTTTTTTTTTATTAGCAGTATGCAAAACACAACCCAGCATATTCAAGAACTAGAGGCAAAGATACGGAGGCTACAACAAGATCTGACAAAGGTTTGTATATAGTCAATAAGATTTAAGACTTTGGGGGGGGGTTGCATTTTATGAAATTGTCCATTTCCTCCTTTCAGTCACAATTTTTGGATATTTATGGGTACTTGCAATGTTAAAGTTTACTTACTATTTGGTACGCATTTCACACTTTTCCAATTGCAGGTCAGGAATTCAATTTTAATTGCTAGGTATATATACCTGTGACAAATTTTGCTATATAGTGTAATTTTTCCCAAGAATGTTCCATTTCATTAATGGGTGGAGTTCCTGTCTGGGCAGTGGGGGAGGGAAAGCGAACTTGTTTTACTACGATTCAAGAAAGGAGGAAGACTATTTATTTGAATAGATAAAGAAGCATTAAGTATTTTTTTAAAATGTTCACCGCTTCCTGAATGCAATATGCAGCTTAAGATGTAATCCACTTGAACGGAAGCCATCCTACTTTTAGAGAAGGTCCATTCCACTTTGAGAGAAGGTCCATAGTTCCACAGTGAGAAGGTCCAAAAATGTTTATGCCTTTTCCAATCCATATTGATGTATTCCTATGTTTTTTCAATAACAGGTTGAAACTGCCCTTGGAAAAGCCAGCAGCAAAAGTGTTAAAGATATCATTTAAGCAAGAAACATTGTTAATGCCACTATACTATTTTTATGAACTGTTATTAAAAGAACTGAAAGGTGAAAAGTATCCCCCCCCTTTTTTTTTCACCTAAAAAGAAACTGTTATTAAAACTTCTTGATAGTATATTGAAATATAGCAAAAGTTTAATAATAACTTCTTGATACAGGAATACCTCGCATGGTGTGGTTAAGCCAAAAATATACCGCACTATGCGAAACCATGCTGATCAAGGTATTATTAGTATGTATTTTAATGTAATGTAATGCGTTCTGACAATTTTATTATATGGGTCGAGTTGCAAAAATATATAGGTGTTTGTTTACTATAAATCGATTCACACGAAGTTCTTGCAATAAAAAGAAACTAAAATGATAAAAATGAAAAATACTAGTTAGTAGTGGCATGTGATGCAAGAAAGCAAGTGTATGAGCTTATGCAGCATCAGCTAAAAAAAAAAAAAATCACACCAGTCCCTCCTTAAATTTATTCAACCTATCAACGTCCACAACGACAGATGGGAGTTTGTTCCAGCAGTTAACCACCCGCTGGCTAAAAGCAAATTTCCGCACGTCTATTCTACATCTGTCCTTTATTAATTTGAATTTATGCCCCCTTAAGTTCGTAATCTGAACAAGTTGCACGCAGCTCATGTTGTACAATATATACAGGGATGGATGATATGTGCAGCAGTAGTTTTTTCTTCATTCGCAGTTACAGCTTTGTTATCAGTTGAATGCAGTATCTTCCTGCCGAACTGTACACCTTAAAATTAGCATTTGTTCAAATTACTGATCTCTTTATTTCTGGTGCTCTAATCTGTATTGACTCTCTCAGTGCAGTTTTTGCCATAAAGGAAAATTCTCTTCCTCTCATCCAACTACTAAAAACCTTCACTACTAGTTACTCTCCTGTAACAAGTCGAATCAGTCAGTAACATTTTGCTGGATTCTAGATCATTCTGGAACCCTTGGAAATGAGAGTGCTGATCTTGCAGCTAAACAACCCCTTCCCGCATTCACACAACAACATCAGGGTTCCTTATATCGATTACAAGCCTATAAATCGCAAGGCATCTTACGATAACTGGTCACGGATCTGGCAGAGTAATAACAACAGCAAACTTTACCAAATAGAAAAAGATCCAAAATTGGGCTCTCCAGATTCAGACGAGAAGAAGTGGTATTGGTAAGACTGAGAATTGGGCACACCCATCTTACATACCTGTTTTTATTGTTAGCAGAAAATCCACCCCAGTGCCTGTCACACTCCATTTTCTTGTAGACTCCTCTTTACTCACTCATCTGCTCCAGTACCTTCCAATCATTTATTTTACTAAGAAGAACTCTTAGTAAAATAATAAGAGGAGTTTACCTCAATATAGAGAAGAACTCTTAATTTTCTTAAAGTGTATTGGTGTCACACATCAATATAATTCAATAGGTCTCATATATTAAATACACCACAAACAGACACACTAGACCTTGCGTCGCTAAACATCATTTCATCATTCCTACCAATTATCATTCTGTCAGAAAAGTAAGTGGGGCTTGGTAGACTGTAAGTGGAAATGGATATCATTGAGATTGTAACTGAGTATATGAATGAGGAAGTGTTTGGGAGGTTTAGATTTTTTCACAGATAAGTTTGTTCTATTACTTTAACTATTCACGATAATTCAATAGTAACAAAAGTTGGGGAGGACATTTTGTATGAAGTAATGAGTTTTTGGATAGGATGTACACAAGGTAAGAAAATACTCAGCTCCTTTTTTGACATACTCAAGTCTCGACAATGCCTCCACCCCGAAAGCTCAGTATTCCGACTAGCTACCTTTACTATACCACCTTTACTAGCTGGTATAGTAAAGGCAGGGAGATTAAACATTAGCTGATCCAGATGCCTCCTAGAGTATCAATAGGTCTGCCCGGTGGACTCTCTAGCAGCTGGCCTATGAACACCGTTTTAGAGCTGTACCCTTGAAATGTAAGGAAGATTGGATCTTGCCATTATAACCTGAAAAGACATCATTCATACTGCATGACAGAAGAGATGGGGGAAGGTGATGTTGCAGCTTTGTTCTATGGAGACTAAAGTAGGTGGCTCTCTTTATTAGTAATAGTAGTGGCATGCGATGCAAGTGTATGAGCTTATGCAGCATCAGCCAGAAAAAAAAAAACAAAAAACACACCATTCCCTCCAAATGCCTGTCCAGTTCCTCCTTAAATGTATTTAACTTATCAACTTCCACAACCACAGATGGAAGTTTGTTCCAGCAATTAACCACCCACTGGCTAAAGGCAAATTTACACACATCTATTCTTAATTTGAATTTATGCCCCCTTAGGTTCGTAATCTGAACAAGTGGAAGGATCACATCAGAATTCAGCGTGCTCAATCCATTCAAGGCCTTGTACAACTCAATCAGATCACCGCACAGGTGCCTAGTATCCAGCCACTGCAGTTTGCAGAACTTAAGCCTCTCTCTCTTGGTAAGAGGATCCCTTCATTCCCTCATCAATCTTGTTGCCCTTCTCTGTACATGCTGAAGCAAATCTACATCCTTCCTAAAATGAGGCCTCCAGACCTGTATGCAGTACTCAAGGCCTGGCCTGACCATTGCCTTATACAGGGGGACAATCACCTCCTTTTCCCTGCTCAGAAAACTTCATATCTGACTGCACAATTACTCCCAGGTCTTTTTCATTTTTTACCACCTTAAGTTGGTACCACACAGATGGTATGTTTCCCTGGGGTTACTTCTACCCATATGCAGTACTTTGCATTTGTCAAGGTTAAACTTCAGTTGCCACTTCTTAGCCCATTTGCCCAAATTATCTAGATCCTGTTGCAGTAGCACACTGCCATTACTGTCATTAACAGCCCTGCCAACGTTTGTATCATCTGCAAACTTCGACACTAAGCCTGATATAGCTTCATCAATATCATTGATAAATATACAAAACAACAGTGGACCCAACACCGAGAGACTCCACTAATAACATTAGTCCACGAAGAGCAGCACCCATTAATTACCACCCTCTGTCTTCTCCCATTCAACCATCCTTTTATCCATTGTAGCAACTTACCCTTAATACCATTCTGCTCCAATTTGTACAATAGTCTTCCATGCGCAACAGTGTCAAAAGCTTTCCTGAAATCCAAATATATGATATCAAAATTATTTTTTGCGTCCAGTTCCTTTGTAACCACACATTGATGAGAGCCAGCTAGTTATCATCTACTACTATATAAGAATTAAAAATCACCATATTATTTTGTAACGCTCCAAATTTATCAAATGCCAGTCATGGTGGATTGGTAGTCCACCCAAAAATGTGTATAAAATGGTTAAAATACTTTTATTTTAACACCTAATGCTTGCTTCATTGCATATATGGTTATTGTTCAGTCTTCTGAATTGCATCCAAAATCTTAGTGCCTTTTTCAATGCATACTCCAGACGCAGTCTACAGCTCTTTGGAGTAAAAGTGTCAGTGATTTTCCTTTAAAAGTGGAATCTGGTTAAGAGCATTGCAATAATAATAGTATCTTGTGATATTATAGTATCTTACTATATTATGTGCTTTCCTCAATTTTTCATTAATTTGGATGGCTGAGTTTTCTTCTTGGCTGAAAAGGGCATCTGTTTGACTGTTCATACATAATTTCACAATGTAATAGTAGACAGAAACTTGGCTTTAGTATGTTTATATCTATACTAGCAATAAACAAAACTTCATGATATTAACTGAATAAAAAAAGTAGCCAAAATTTGCATTACTTGTTGATAGGCATCTAAAAACCAAACAGTTTGGGATCTATGGTTTGGAGTTTTGAATGATGTATGTGGGGGTGGAGGGGAGAATAAGCAGGCATGCACCCTAGTAAAATACTTATTTATACTGCATACATCTAAAATACATCTTATTTATACTGCATACATCTAAAAGTATAAATAAGTATAAATACTTATTTATACTGCATACATCTAAAAATTCCATAGCCACTTTTTAAAACTCGAATAACTTTAGCTCAGTTCAGAATCGGACACTTGGTTATGCAAATTACTCACATAATTTTGCTGGTGAAATCAGTGTTTTATAATAGATAAGATAGGTTATATTCTTAGTTGTCAACTCTCTAGTTTTATGATGGAAAATCTGTCTTTTTTTTGCTACTATCCATTTCTTAAAAAAAAACATTCAAATAATAGCCCCATTCTTCTCTGCCATATGCAAACATTTCAATTTCATCGTGCTTGTGCAGTGTGGAGCTACTGAACAATATCTTTCATTAAGATGCAAAAGAAATACAACGTATAAAATTTCAGGAGACTTATACAAGATTTTCCACATATTGTAAAATCTAAAAGTAGTAGTAGGTTTCACTCGTGTGTACTGTAGGTAGATGTGATTTTTCAATTTCAAGAAACAAACATGTTGTAATCAGACATTTCCGACAATAACACAAAGATAAACATGCAGTGCATAGAAATAAATTCAGAAATAGATTTAGATTTTGTATTAAATGTACATATACTTTTGCATGTCATGTTTCTTCTTCCAGTCACATGGCTCCCAGAGGAGCTGTTGTGGCCACCAACAAATTCCTCCAACTGCTGTTGTTTGTTCATTATTTGGAGCATTAGCAACTAGGGCCATATTGCTCCAGGGATGTGTGGTGGTCATTCTCTGACTTTTCCGCATCATCCGTATTTGGTGGTCACGGGCTTGAACCCCGGCCTTCCTCCTCCAACTGCATTGATCATGTGCTATATGAGCAGCATTGCAAAGTGTCATGCCCAGAAGTTCACTGATCCCTTCCACCTAGTAGCAGGGGTATTCCTTTGCACCTCTTCCCCTCAATTTTTCCTTCCATTATATTCTTCTACAGAAAGTTTTCTCTTCTTACTATATGACCGAAAATCTTGAGTTTTTGATGCTATGAAGAATAATTTTAGGCCTGCCAATTTTATTCAATTACCTGCACATTTGTTCTTCGATCCAAGTAAGAAATATGCAGTATGTTTCTGTAACACCACATTTTAAATGCCTCAATTTTCTTCCTGTCAGATCTTTTCAGTCACTATTTTTATTTATTCTTGACCCTAAGTGATCAAATTCATCAACTTAATCTTCATTTTACTGGAATTGAGATTGTCACCAATCACCATAATTTGTTTTACACACATTCAGAAACAATCCATTTTTCTTACTTGCTTCATATACTCTCCTCAAGAGTTTCTTTAAGATGATCCTTAGAATTACAAATTAGCACAGTATAATTTGCATAATGACGGTTGTTTATCTTCAGTCCTCGAATTTTGATGCCAGTCTCCAAAGCTTCACGCATGATATCTTTGGCATAAAGATTAAAAAAGTGAGGTGACAAAATACAGCCCTGCCTGACGCCGTTACCTATTGTGAAAAAGTCCATGATTCCCATGTTCAGTTCCTTCCTGTTCCAGGTACAGTAGCTTTATCAGCTGAATTGTGTGGATTGGGAAACCCATAATAGTCATCATTTCCCATGTTGAACACAATCAAATGCTTTTACATAATCTATAAAACACAAAATGACTGGAACATTGAATTCTTTGCATTTTTCAATAATCAGTCGTAGTCTGTGGTTCCTCAACCCCTTCTGAAACCTGCTTGCTCTCCTGGCATTTCTTCTTCAAGTTTTCTGGAGATTCTGTTCAATTACCTCAGGGATCACATCTGGTGAGTATCACATCTTGGCACACCCAGGGTCCTGAGCTGGATATCACCATTCTTCTCTTTCTTGGTGATTCCTTTCTACTTCTCTCTCAGGGATAAATCGGGGAATTTTTTTTTTTTTTTGTTGGTGTGGTATAGCTTCAGGCCTCCTTGCACCTATGGCTAATAATAATATTATTTTAAGAAGAATCTTGCTAGCATGAGAAATTAGGCTAATGGTCCTGTAATTTGAGCAAATTTTCAGATCTCTTTTGGTACAGTAAGGGGATAAAATTGATTTCTTCCAATCTGATGGCCCCCATCCCATTTCCCAAATTTTTACAATCATTTTATGAAAAAACTCAGTGCCCTTCACACCTGTAGTTTTAATCAATTCTAGATGACTTGCCACACGCTAGTTCTCTGATGGCTTCTTCCTGCAGTGGTACTGGTCACACTCTTGAAAAAGGGCTGGCAGATCATTAGTGCCAGCAGGTGCTCGGAAGAGCTGCTCACAGTATTGTTTCCACCTTCCTTTGATTGTGTTCTCCTCTGCTAAAATTTCCCCTTTGGAGTCCTTAATTACATTAAGTTTTGGTCGGAACTTTTGTCTTAAGGACTTAATTACATCATACATCTTTTTAGTGTTGTTTTGTTTGTTGTGGTATTAGATTTCTTTACACTTTCGATTGATCGATTGATACAATCCTGTTTGTCTGGCTTAGACAGCACTTGATGACTTTGCTTAATTGCTGATACTCTTTTGTTTCCTTGTACACCCTGGGCTTTTGCACTTCTTCTCTGTTCAATAAGTTTAAAAGTGTCTTCTGTAATCCAAGGCTTCCTGATCTTTAACCTTTCTCTAATGTGTCTATTTGCTGAATCCTTAATAATGTTTTTTGTAATTTCCCACATTTCCTCAGGCAGCATATTGTCATCTAGTTCTAATAGAGTTTGAAAACGATTGCCTGTTTTAAACATATAAATGTTTGGAATATTTTCTACATCCAATCTTCTAGAGAAACCATATTCATGATCTTTTTCAGCTTCAGTTTGATCAGGAGATTTCCATGTTTAGCGCCTTCTTGGGTGCTGCTGAAAGCAGGTGTTACATATGACAAGACTGTTTAGATACAAAATTCAATTAAACTTTCACCCCGCTCATTTCTAGTGCCAAGACCAAACCTACCACATTACAGACCAGAAGAAATCAAGAGCTAACTGGAGAATTTCATAATAAACGTCCATAGCTTCCATCATGCAGTATGACTGACGACTTTTGAAATTATGATGGACATAATGGTAAGATCCAATCTTCCTTATTTCGAGGGTACAACACTAAAACGGTGTTCACAGGCTGGACGCTAGTTAGTATACTAGACCGAACCTATTGGTAACTCTCTTGGAGGCTTCTGGATCAGCAGGGTGTACAAACTTAATACCGCACTCTGCCAGATAGTGACTTGAGGTCACGTTATGTCAAGGATACGGGTATATTCTTACCATGTTTAAGCCATATCCAAAAATTTCATTACTTCATACAGCTTGCCCCCTAGGGTGTACAAACTTAATACCGCACTCTGCCAGATAGTGACTTGAGGTCACGTTATGTCAAGGATACGGGTATATTCTTACCATGTTTAAGCCATATCCAAAAATTTCATTACTTCATACAGCTTGCCCCCCCCCCCCCCCCCCGCTCATTGAATACAC
The DNA here is from genome assembly GCF_048544385.1 of Mastigoproctus giganteus. Taxonomy (NCBI): domain Eukaryota; kingdom Metazoa; phylum Arthropoda; class Arachnida; order Uropygi; family Thelyphonidae; genus Mastigoproctus; species Mastigoproctus giganteus. The sequence continues at coordinate 153,779,252 of NC_143580.1, read as the reverse complement.
CATGATTTATCAAACTAATAGAGTAAGCTTATATGCGAAAAGATCAAAACCTCCCAAACACTTGCCTGGTCTCAGTTCTAATCTGACCGATGTCCAGTTCCATTTGCAGTCTGCCAAACCCCATGTACCTTTTCTACCAGAATCTCAGTTATCGGTTGATTCAATTACTGCTCATCTCAGTTGCTCAAATTATTCGCTGTGTGATTCCTTTTGCCTCTAAGGTAGTACATGTGCATATGTCCATTCCGATATTCCCTGTCACAGACTTGGTAATTTGGAATCTCCTCTGGCTTAAAATCTTTCCACCTCGTCCTGTCAAATTCATCTGTTATCTCTACCGTTCTCTCAACTCCACTAATCACTTGGAGCTCTTTGACTTCCTCTTTTTGCAACTTAACTTTCTCCAGTCCAACTTTCCTAACAGTGAGGTAATTTTCTTTGGTGATTTTAATGTTCACAACTCGAGTTGGTTGAAATGCTGAGGCTTTTGCAATTACTAATCACCTTGCACAGATTGTTCATTTACCTACCAGAATAGCAGACAATCCTACGATACAGCCAACATAATTGAACCTTTTCTCACAAAAAACTCTTCTAAGTACAAAGTTGAAGTGAGTGGTCCTTTATGCACCTCAGATCACAACGTGGTGATTGTGTCTTCTCCAGTGGAGCCTTTGTTCTCATGGCTATTCCCAACCTCGTGTTGTTTGGCATTACAAGAATGAAAAATTGGATGACTTGCGAGATTTCTTTTCTTCTTTTCCTTGGTCAGATTACTGTTTCAAAACTTCTGATGCCAACATTTGCTCAGATCGTGTCAGTGAAATTATTCTTGTAGGAATGGAATCCTTTATTCCACACTCCTTAAAATCTTGTCCGTTATCTAAACCTTGGTTTTCCAATAAATGTGCTAAGGCTCTTCAAGAGAAGAATGTTGCATATCGTAATTGGCTTGTTTCTAATTCTTCAGTTTCATTTTCTGCCTACACCAAAGCTCGCAACAATTGTAAAGCAGTTATTAATCAGTCCAAACTAGAGTTTGAACAGGCTAAGAGTAGAAAACTTGCTTCTTGCCCTAATGGCCGCCGGCATTCTGGTCTCTTCCCAAACCTTTTACAGCAACTTTTGTCCACCTCTGCTCCCACCTCTGTCAAAATCGGATAGTTCTGTTGTCACTTCAGCCAAAAATAAAGCTGACTTGCTAGCATCCCATTTTTCTTCCAACTCAAGTATTAATTATCTTGTTAAAAACACCTCCCACCATTCCCAACACGCACCATTCAATGCCTCCTGTGGTCTTCCATTAAAAGGATGTCATTAGGATTTTGATGAAACTTGATGCTCAGAAAGCTCCAGGTCCTGATGGTATTTCTCCACTTGTTCTCAAAACCTGTGCTCCTGAACTGCCTTATTTCTCTTTCTTATTCCAAAGGTGTTTTTTCTTCTGTTTGGAAATTTGCTCATATCCAGCCAATTCCTAAAAAGGGTGACAAATCCCTCCCATCCAATTATCGTACCATTGCTTTTTTTCTTACTAAAGTAATGGAGAAATCAATTAATCACCAACTCTTAAACTACCTAGAAACTCCGTCTGATCAACGATTGCCAGTATGGATTCCATCAGTGTCAATCCACTGGTGACATTCTGGCTTATGTTACACATTTTGGACAAATTCAATGGAAAAGTTCAGTGAAACACAAGCAGTTGCTCTTGACATCTCAAAGGCTTTTGATCATGTTGGCATAAAGGTCTTCTAAACAAGGTTCCATCTTATGGTTTGCCAACTGTTTTTTTGTAATTGGTAGTAGTAGTAGTGGCAGCATGTGATGCAAGAAAGCAAGTGTATGAGCTTATGCAGCATCAGCCAAAAAAACCCACACCATTCCATCCAAATGCCTGTCCAGTTCCTCCTTAAATTTATTTAACCTATCAATTTCTATGACAGATGTAAATTTGTTCCAGCAATTAACCACCCGCTGGCTAAATTCAAATTTCCGCACATCTATTTTACATCTGTCTTTTCTTAATTTGAATTTATGACCCCTTAGGTTCATAATCTGAACAAGTGGAAGGATCCCATCAGAATTCAGTGTGCTCAACCCATTCAAGGCCTTATACACCTCAATCAGATCACCGTGCAGGTGCCTAGTCTCCAGCCACTGCAATTTGGAGAACTTAAGCCTTTCTTGGTAAGAGGATCCCTTCATTCCCCTCACCTATCTTGTTGCCCTTCTCTGTACACGCTCAAGCAAATCTACATCCTTCCTAAAATGTGGCCTCCAAAGTGTACGCAGTACTCAAGGTGTGGCCTTGAGTACGCAGTTTCTCCTCCATTTTGCTCTCAGTTATAACAAAATCATTAAGCACCCCGCTAGAATTTGATAACCTTCTGGCATTTTCAATCCTTAATAACTCCTCATGTGTGAATGTAGATGCAGAATACTCATTCAGTTTGTTTGCTATCTGTGCAGGATCATCAACATCAATATCAAGTGGAGCAATCAATATACAGAGGCCTTATACAGAGGGAAAATCACATCCTTTTCCTTGCTAGCAAAATTCCTATATATCATCACCTGCCCTGGCAGCCTGTCTGCATTGCTCAGAAAACTTCATATCTGACTGCACAATTACACCTAGGTCTTTTTCATTTTCTACCACCTTAAGTGTAGTACCACACAGTTGGTACATTTTTCTGGGATTACTTCTACTTTGCATTTGTGAATGTTAAAGTTCAGTTACCACTTCTCAGCCAATCTTCCCAAATTTTGTAGATCCTGTTGCAGTAGCACATTACCATTACTGTCATTAACAACCCTGCCACCCTTTGTATCATCTTCAAACTTTGAGCCTGATATACCTTCATCAATATCATTGATAAATATACAAAACCACAGTGGACCCAACACCGAACCCTGTGGGACATTAGTCCACGAAGAACAGCACCTATTGATTACCACCCTCTGGCTTCTTCCACTCAACTATCCTTTTATCCATTGTAGCAACTTACCCTTAATACCATTCTGCTCCAATTTGTACAATAGCCTTCCATGAGCAACAGTGTCAAAAGCTTCCCTCAAATCCAAATATATGATATCAAAATTACTTTTTGCATCCAGTTCCTTTGTAACCACATCCTAATATCCTATCAAAATTGTCACACAAGACTTTCTCTTAACAAACCCATGCTGTGTCTGAATTATTGCTGCAGTATTGTCTAGATGATCCTGTAATGCATCTTTAACCAGTGACTCCATTATTTTACCCAGAACAGAAGTTAAACTAACTGGTCTGTAATTACTTGTGTCACCCTTCGATCCCCCTTTGTGAATTGGGGATACATTTGCACATCTCCAGTCTGTGGGGACCTCCCCTGAGTCCAAGGATGCTCTCTCATAATTATGGCTTAGTTGCTTTGCTGCCTCCTTTAATATAACTGGATAGATCCCATCCACCCTAGGTGCCTTATGTTTAACTTCAACAATTTCTCCTCCACTTTGCTCTCAGTTATAACAAAATCATTAAGCACCCTGCTACAATTTGATAACCTTCTGGCATTTTCAATCCTTAATAACTTCTCATGTGTGAATGTGTGAATGCAAAATACTCATTCAGTTTGTTTGCTATCTGAGCAGGATCATCAACATCGATATCAAGTGGACCAATCAGATTCATCCCCTTTTAGAGTTTATATAAGTAAAGAAATCCTTAGCATCCTTTGCCAAAGATTTCTCGTAATCTGCCTTCGCCTGCCTGACCTGATTACAGACTAGCTTTCATCTGCCATAGGCTTCTGAGTCGCTTGATAATTTATATGCATCCCATGCATTTTTCTTCTCTGTCACAAGTTTCGTTAGTTCATTTGATAACTATTTAGGCCCAAATCTTGAACAGTATTTCTTAATAGGTATGAAACTTTTAGTAGCTTCCACGATTAATTCCTTGAATGCTTCCCACTTAGAATTTACTGTTGGCAACATCGTCAGTTGATCCCACTGTACTCACCTTTACAGAAGCAAAAACCCTTTCCTTTACCCCCTGATGGTAATTATATCGTTAAGTAAATCTCACATCACTGCCACCTAGTGGTTCCTTTATCTGCAAATTCTAAATACGCGAATAATCACTGCTGATAACTAGATCTAGAGTATTACCCTCTCTGGTTGCCTCTCGAACATGCTGCTGCAGAAAACAATCATCCAATAAATCCATAAAAGTCTTACTAGTGTGTGAGTGAACAACCCACAAGACATTCTGATTTACTAAGACATTCTGATTTACTACCCCTTGAGCCTTGCACATTCCCTCCAGGATCGAATTGATTGGCAAGGCTCTCATCCTATACTCCCTGCTATCGTGTCTGGGCAGAATTGCAGACACTTTCAAATTTAACCCTAATTCATGACTTTTTTTGCAACATTGAGACCTACTACTCTTAATGTCATTGGTGCCAACGTGTACGACAATATCACCTTTTGTGCCCTTAAAAGATGATATGCTTTACAACGTTATCAACTTTTGCCCCTGGTCCTGTTCTATCTATCCTTTTTAGACAATATATTCCCCGTCTCCCTGACAATACCAACAATAACTAGTTTCTTTAGGACCAGCGCATTCTGTCTTGGAGATTGCCGCTGTGTTGCCTGATGCCCAGGAGTGAGCTCTGGCGTTGAGTTGAGATGAGAGCTTTACGGGCCCCTCATTAATTTCTTCGAGGGCATCTACCGTACACCTCAAGCTCTCATAGATGCCCAGTAGAATGCTGAGTTGATGCCTAATTTCTAGACACTCTCTGCACCTAGCACACACAAAGTCATTCTCCTTGGCTAGATCATGTTCTGTTCCAGAGAGTTCGGCAAACATTTCACAAGTTGCACATTTTTTTAGGCTGTAAGGCATTGGATAATCACCCCCCCTCAGTTCTCCCCCGAGTCACAGCACTCCTGCCACTTTGTGCCCGTTGCTCTGCTGCTTTAGTTTGGGGCATGATATTTTAAATTAATAAGATCAATAAATTTAATTAAATAATTATCAATACTATGCTATCTAATAGAATCCTAAATGCAGTGATGTGTTTTATGCTATATAATTATACGTTAGAGCTACCTAGTTACCACAATTAAAAATTTGAATTCCCTACTACACTGTACAAAAACAATGGCTCCAAAATTCGAATGAAATAACGGTTTTACGTATATTAAGTAGTAATCTACAAAAACTCTATCTGAATTAAAAAAAAAATAACTAGCGTAACTATAACTATAAGACTATGTATAAAGTACAATATAAAATAACAGTTAGGTAAATAAAAAGGCAAACATCGCTTTTTCGGAGCCTGTAATTCACAGCTGTAATTTTTAAAGGGAGTCAGCGCCCTCTATGTGTGTGCCAAAGATAACACCACACGTGGATTTATAAGATGGAAGGACACAGTGACCACCCTTGACTTATTATAATGATGCACTGTATGGATGGTGCTACTACTTTTCTTTTAACTTGTTTGATAAGAATTGTTAAAAATGGAGAATAATGAATACTGTGAATAAAATGCATCTACTTAATTTGAAACTTAAGCAGATGGTTATCCACTTTTCTTTCTGATTGCTCACTGAGGGTAGATGGCTCTCTGTCTTCTAACTTCTCCACTAATGTTGGGGTCCCCCCCCAAGTTTCTCCCACTCTTTTCCTTTTGTATATTAATGACCTTCTTCCATTGACTGGAAATCCTATCCCTAGTTTTGCCGATGAGAGCACATTGCATTCCACTTTCTATTTTGAGAAACCTTGCCCTGCTCAATCAGCTTCAACTTCTCGAATATCCGCTATCAATTCCTCAAATGCTGATCTCCAGGTAATTCTCCAGTGGGGCAAAGACAACTTAATTGATTCCAATCCTTCTAAAACTCAGTCTTGTCTTATATCTCACAAAAAGGATTCTTCTGCTCCAATGGCTGTTTGGTGATACTACGATTTCTAGGCAAAATGATATATCTCTTTTGGGAATTACCCTGACTTCTAATCTCTCTTGGCACAAGCACATTACATATATTGCTTCCTCTGCATCTAAAAAAAGTTGGTTATCTCTTTTGCTCTCGGCGTTACTTTTCTTCCAAATAGCTTTTCACCCTGTACCAATCGCAATTCACCCCTACCATGGAATATTGTTGCTACATCTGGGGTGGTCCCCCAAAACCTCTCTCAGGCTTCTAGATTCCATTCAGAAGAGCAGTTAGGTTAATTAATGACTCATCTGTAAGTCACTCCACTCGCTATCTCATTGACGCTATTTCTGCTGCATGCCCTACTGATACTTCCACGGGCACTGCTCTTCTGAATTGGCTTCTATAACTCCTGCTGTCTCTCTTTCAAAACAGTCTGAACATGTGCTGTCCCCAGCCAACATCTGTTTACTGTCCAACTTCAAATTCGCAGAACCAACTTTTCATCTTCCTCGTTTATTCATTCAACTGCCGTTTTCTGGAACAACCTTCCTTCATACGCATTTCCTGAAAATTACAGTGTACAGAAGTTAAAGTCTAATGTCAACAAATATCTTCTCTCAGTGTTCTTAACCTCCAATCCAAGCACAATACTAAGTACTATATGTTCTAATACCTCTAGTGTTTGGGGTTTTCATAAAAAAAGAAATAATAATAATAATAATAATAAAAAAAAATAAAGTAAATTAGACTAGTAGAACAGTGTCACAAGTCTATTTAAAGAAGAGGTTAAAAATTATGAAAAAAAAACAGAATAAGTGATAATTAGCGAGTGGCACCGACTGAGTTCATGAAATGTTTAAACAAGACGAACTGATGAAAAGGAATTTCTGAATTTCAAACTTCTGATGAAAGCAATCTTGAACAGGCAAAGTAAGCTGATAATTCAACTATTATCCTCACTTGAGCAGAAAGTCTGTGTTCCTCTTTTCTGATTTGAATAAAGCAATGTGCTTATTTATTTTAAATGTTTTGCTGTTTTAAAATCAGAACATAGCTCTTAAATCCAATGTACCTTACATCTACATACTGAGATACAGTATGTACATACTATTCCTAGTTAATGTTGAATAATATTAAATGCAGATTTATTATATGAACAGTTTTTAAATCTTTCTCACTTCTTCCTTCAGCAGACTAAACCAGAAGTGTAACTGACTTTTTAATAGGCATTTATTCTGACAAGGTTGTGGATTCTTTCTTTTATTCAGTGAGGGAGCACGCTATGTGACTCATCTTGCATGTTCCCAGAAAAATTGTTTTATAAATACCAAGGTTTTGGATTTCACAAATTTAACTAATTTGCAGTACATCATTTTCAGATTTGAAAATTTTTTTTGACAAGTTTCCAGAAAAAAGTTGATGACTTTGTTTGACTCTGCTTGTTTATTATTATTGTTTCAAAAGTAAATTAAATGAAGATACAACAAGAATTGATCTTGAAAAAAATGTTACCCTGAAAAAAAGCATAATTATGTAAGGATCTCTTGGCCAGTAGTCTTTCAGTCAGAGTTTTTCAATACACTTCCCATTAGCATCAGTGCTGCAAGAAAAAGGTACATGCATTTCTGATTCTGTTTGTAATATTTTTGATACCAATTCGATCAACTTTATATGCCACTGTTGAGTAAAAGCAATCTTTCACTTGACATTAGTGATACACACACTAGCAGAACAGTGGAAATATCTGGTTTAAAGCTACTTTCTTCCATTCAAAATCTGGTGCTCCTTGAAATTTGTCTTTTTGCAATCATCATCATCATCATCAATTTCTGCCTGTACATTGGTATTTATTTTCACTACATTTGAAAACTAATTCCAAAGCAGTTCTTCAGTTTCAGCTTTGGTAATCCCACATTAGCTTGCAACAGCCACTCTAAAACAAATTGTGAGAAACAGATTGGGGGGGGGGGGGGGGGGGAATAATATCAGGCAGATTATTCTGCCTGATATTATTTTTCTAAGTTTGTCATGAAAACCACTGAAATAAAGCTTTAACTATATATCATGTATTCTATTTTTAAATATTGTGCTGCTGCAATATCTTCAGACTAATAGTTACAGATCATATTTATATAACAAACAACTTAAAAAGTCTTGTTATTTAGTGTTCATTGTCTTTGGCCATTGTTGATCCACTGCAAGATGAAGGCCTCCTCCACATGTTTACAACAACTGTGGTCTTGTGTTTCTGTTACCCTTGTACACCAGTAAATTTCATAATTTCATCAATCCCCATCATTGTCTGTCTTTTTCTTGGGTGTTTATAATCAGTTGGTATCCATTCCAAAATTTGTTTGGTTCAGCTCTTCAGTTCTTGATGTGTGACCAGTGAATTTCCATTTTAAGTGCTTTATTCAATGTTGTCACAGACTTTGGTTATGTTCCAAATTCAGCACTTCATACCTCTTTGTGTGACTCTTTATGTGCCCACTGATCAAAAACTTCATTTCATTTGAGACAATGGCAAGTTTGTCTTAGATCCATTAAAATACTGGATGGATTTATCTAATTTTGTTGTAGTCTATCACTTTGAATATTAAATCCATCCTTGATATATTTAAAAAAAAAATTCTTAAAATTTAGCTGGCATAATTTCAGACATATCAGTAGGTCCAATCTGTGCCACGAAGAACATTTCCTGTTGAGAAAGTACAAAAAATTATATGAACTGGAATTCATCAGATTACCGTACAATCAATCCTCGTATAGCACGATAGTTGTGTTCCTAGAAACCCTCGTGCAATGCAAAATCGTGCAATACAAACCACAGGCCCTATGGGAAAAATAGGGTTAGATGCCGACCACCCAAGATTGAACACACATTTGTAACCAAAACATTACCAAACACAATAAATAATCATAATAAAATAAGTAAGTATTTTATTACGCAATAAAATATTGCTAATGCTTTTGCTTCTATCGTAAGCAAACTTTTTTGTTTGATTTTCTATCCAAACAGATGACAGCCATTCCATCTCTTCCAATTCTTTGTGTCTTAATCTAATGGATTTTAATTACACTTTGAGTTGTTCCTGTTATGAAAGTTGTTTTTATTTTCTCTGCATTCTTTGTAATTCTCGACGTTGCCTCATTTAGGTCTGTAGCACGTGCAATATCACATGGTCTTTCATTTCGCTCAAAGCGTTTCACAATTTCATATTTTTTCTCTATCGACAGAAGCGGACTGGACATAAGGGGAAATCTCGGTGGGCCGGAAGCCGGTGTGATTTTGGCCATAAACCATAGTATGAGGCCACTATAAATTTTCCCAGGTAAGATTTTTGATCCAGTCCGTCTCTGTTTATCGATATTGCTTTTGTTTTTCTCTGAATCTGCAGTGTCTTCACCAGGACGCTTCCTTTTCACACCTTTTAAGTATTTTACTAATTTTTAGGGAATAAAGCACAATTACAAAACAAGGAGGCACGCTTGATACACATAAACAAATCTGCACGTGTGTAGCAACTGAATAAACAACACCGTAAAGGCAGAGATACACTATTAACACCTCACATTTTACAAAGCACATTTCTAGGGGTTACTACCATAAAAGAATAAAAACAATTTCCAGTTTCTTGCGAGTGGAATCTGTTATAAACTGATAGTAAACTCGATCTTATTGCATTTGCAATTATACTGATAGCTGGAATTGTTGCTTTTTATGTTATTATGGTGAAATGTGTTTCCCCTTCACTGATATAAAAAACAAATACATTTTCAGAATCTCCTCTTCATTCCTGTCGTGTTGCGTTCAGTTGGGGTGATTCAGCGTTCGACTGCCATTTCTTGTAAACACAAAGGCGAATTGTGCATAAGTGAATTCGGTTTGTGTTATATAAGATATCGTTCCCCTATTTATGAATCATGTATAATCGAATTCGTGTAGTGTAAACACGTGTTATACGATCATAATATTCGTGTAGTGTAAACACATGTTATACGATCATGACTGTTTTTAATCCACTTCAGTTTGGTCATGTTGACTCAAGAACCAGTGAGGTCATTATTTTTGATTTTTGGCTGAAACAACATTTTCAAAAAAAAAAAAAAAAAAACCAAATGGCAGAAGATATATGCTAACTGAAAAATAATTTGCAGTTCAGCTTTATTCCTACTGAAAACTTTATAAGTCTCTTTTCTGATTGCTTAAATTCTGGAAGCGTTGGGCAATGATACAATTAAACAGTTTTTGATAGGGTAGCCCCAGCTTCTTGCACACTAAATATAAGTCCTTTTTATCATGTATTTTTAAAACCCCAACACAGTTTTGATGGTTGACAGTGGCATAAAGGTTGACTTAAACCAGTATCATATGATTTAAATACATTTCCTTTGGACCATGGATTAAACACACAAATCCACAAATGGATTAATTTGTAACATCTTGAATGAGCAATCATATTTTGTTTTTATTGAAGTAGGACCAACTTGTTTACTATGTATAAAAATCAAAAAACTTTAATATTTAACAAAGGTGTAGAAAACTCCTGAATGTAGTAGAACATTGTAGATGATACTAGAGTGGTTTTCAATAATATAAATTGAGGAATAAGGGATGTAACTTATAAAACTGAACACCCATCATTTAGAAAGAGTGTTTGGTGTAATTTTTGTTATAAACATGACAAGAACTAAGGAAGTGAGTGTTGAAAAAAGAAGTGTTATTATAATGCTGTAAAGAAAGTTTTGGCAGTTTAAAGGACAAACCAGAATCAGAATGACCACATGTAACAATAGAAGCACTAAATGAGACCATAGCGCTCATTTGTAAATGTAATTGATGATTCATTGCACCTGTTGTTGTTATTTGGTTTTTAGGAGCATTAGCAGCTAAGGCCATATTGCTCCGGGGATATGCAGTGGTCATTCCCTGACCTTTCCGCATCCTCCGTATTTGGTGGTCACGGGCTCGAACCCCGGTTAATCAAGAAGCGTGTGCTACGCATTGCTGCTCCATTGCAACTGAAATCCAAGATGAGTTTAATAGGAACAGAGAAACTCCTGTCTACATCCACTGTTAAACTGAGTCTTAAATAAGTAGGACTTCATGATTGAGAAGCGATCCGAAAACTGTTATTAAAACCTAATATAATGGTTGGCTTAGGCTAGGAGCCATCAATAGTGCACAGTTGATGAGTGAAAAAAATGTACTGTGCATCAAAGCATTTGTGAGATGATCAACTGAAGAAAAAATGGTGCCACATTGGTTTTGTGTCTAAAGTCACAGCCAAGTTCTATCTTGATTTGTGACTGCTTTTCAGGAGTTTTAGCTTTAGCACATGATGCAAGAAATAAAGCAATCTTATATAGCATCAGCTATAAAAAAAAAAAAAAAAAACACCCTTCTCATTTCACCCATCCACTTGCTCAAAATGTTTGTCTAGTTCTGCCTTGAATCTATTTAAGCTATCAACTTCTATGACAGATGGAAGTTTGTTCCAGCAATCAACCACCTGCAGGCTAAGGGCAAACTTCCACACATCTATCCTACAACTGTTTTTTCACAATTTTAATTTATGCCCTCTCAGGCAAGAGGAAGAATCCCATCAGCATTGAGCCTGCTCAAACCATTCAAGGCTTTATACACCTCAATCTGATCATCTCGCAGGTGCCTAGTCTCCAGACACTGTAATTTGCAAAATTTAAGTCTTTCTTCACAAAAGTAACCCTTTGTTCCATTCACTAATCTTTTTGCCCTTCTCTGTACATCTTTCTTAAAATGAGGCCTCCAGACCTGTATACAGTACTCAAGGTGTGTGTCCCTTATACAAGGGGATAATCACCTCATTATCCCTGTATATCATTGACAAGACACCATGAGCTACTCTTGCAGACCATCTGCACTGCTCAAAAAACTTCACATCTTCCTACACAAGGTCCCCCAGGTCCTTTTCATTCTTCATTACTGTTAGTGCAGTACCATACAGTTGATACATTACTCAGGGGGTACTACTTCACATATTCAGGACTTTACATTTGTCATTGTTAAACTTCAGTTGCCACATCTCAGCCCATCTGCTCAACTTTTCTAGATCCTGTTGCAGCAACATACTGTCATTAGTGTCATTAACAATGCTGCCGACCTTCATATCACCTGCAAACTTGGACATTAAGCCTGATATACCATGATTAATAAATTACAGAAAACAACAATGGACCCCCCCCAACACTGAACCCTGGAGGACTCAACTAATAACATTAATCCATTGATTACCACTCTCTCTCTTCTACCACTACGTGATAGTATCAAAAGCCTTTCTAAGGTACAAATATATGATATCAAAATTATTCTTTGAATCTAGTTCCTTTGTGACCACATCATAGTATCCAATCAAAGTCAGATAAGACTTCCCCTTAACAAACTTAAACTGACAAGTCTGTAATTACTTGTGTTGCCCTTTTATCCTCCTTTGTGAATGGGGTCAAATTGACCATCTCCAGTCCATGGGTACCTCCCCTGAGTCCAAGGAAGCTCTCATAATTATGTCTAAGGGTTTGCTTATTTCACTTTCTGCTTCCTTTAATTTAACTGGATAGATCCCATCCACCCTGGGTGCCTTTCTTATGTTTATCTTCAACAATGTCTCCTCCACTTTGTTCTCAATTATTACAAAATCATATAGCTCACTGCCAGAGTTTAATTAACCTCTCTGGCATTCTCCTCATGTGTGAATGTAGATGCAAAATACTCATTTAGTTTGCTAGCCATCTGAGCAGGATCATTCCCTTCCTTCTGGAGTTTACATAAGTAAAGAATGCGTTGCTGTTTTTCTTTGCATCCTATGCCAAAGATTTCTTGTAATTTGCCTACCTACCCTCCTTTGTGACTTGGTTACAGTTCAGCTTGTATCTATCATAGGCCTCGTGGTCACCTGTTAATTTATGTATCCCATGCAATTTCCTTCTCTGTCACATGTCTAATTAGTTCATCTGACATCCATTTAGGCCTAAACCTTGAACAATATTTATTAGTTGGTATAAAAACCTAGTAGCTTCCAAGATCTTTAAATGCTTCCCATTTTGAATTTGCTGTTGGTAACAGCATCAGTTGGTCCCACCGTATAGAATTTAAATACTGTTTCAGATCACTGTAGTCACTTTTATGAAAGTGAAAACCCTTACCTCGTTGAGTTAATCCCAATTCAGCACACTGTGATCACTGCCACCAGTGGTTCCTTTATCTGCAGATTCTTAATGCATGAAGAATCACTACTGATAATCAGATCAAGAGTATTACTCCCTCTGGCTGCTTCCCGAACATGCTTCTGTAGAAAACAATCATCCAATAAATCCACAAAAGCCTTTCTAGTGTGTGAGTTACCAACCGACAAATTACAGTCAATATCTGGGAAATTAAAATCTGCCATTATAAGACACTCTGATTTACTGGCCCACTCTTTCTCTGTACAGTTGTTTATTATACTTATCAGAGTCATTAGGCCTATAACACACTCCTCTCAATTTTACTTTCCCAGTGCTTATGTCACATTAAACTGATTTGACTCTGCACTTTCCAGCCATGTTGACTGGATGTACTTCCTTGGATTTTGTGTTTCTTAACTAATATGTACACATTGTACTCCTGAAATTCCAGTTCTGCATTCCTTATATGTGTGACACCACATCTCTGATATCCCAACAATATCTGCCTTTGATGTTTTGACCAACACATCAAATTTATTTACCAAATTCCTAGTATTGGTGTACATGCAATATAGTTTGCAAGTATACATGCACCTGTTCCTATTCTTAGCTACCCTATCACTGCCCATGTATTTACAATGACTTCCAGCAGTCTCTGAAATCTCCTGCACCAGTTTTCCAGGCTGCTGCTCAGAGGTGACAAAGGTGACATCGTCAGAATTGATGGAATTTCAAGAAGGCTATAAAAACGTTCTTGAACATAATATGATATATTGTCTGGACTTTGATTTTGTGGAATAAATATATTACAAGACAATGACCCAAAGCACAGTAACTGGGGATGGGAGGGTATTGCAGATTATGGTGTGGCCACTTTATCACCCGACTTAAACCGAATATATGCTTTAGGAGACCATCAAGCCCATGAAGACTGCCCATCTTTACAAAATTTAGGGGGAACCTTGCAAATTGCTTGGAATAATGTTTGTCAAAACAATATTATAAAATTAATCGCCAGAATGCTACATCAGTGTAAAGCAGTGATAAAATCTCATGCAGGATATTTTGATGAAACATCAATATATCTGCTCTGTCTTAATTATTTCAATATTTTTTGCTGTGAAATCTTACATTGTATAGCTAAGTAATAAAAAAAAAAAAAAAAACCTAATGAAAATTGTCATATACTATGATTCCAAACTTTTGATACACTTATTAAATCTTATTATATAGAATTCATCCAAAATAGCCACACTAAAAAGTATTACTCATTCTTTAGCAGCATTACGGCTAGTAGCTTTTCGTTATCCTTCTACATTCATCATATATTATGGCAGCTAACCAACAAGAAACAGTGTTAAATGAAATTTAGTTTCATCTTCAATAGGCACTATGATAATTAGCTGAGTTTTTCTTCCTGAGCCATAGTAATGGCTCAGGAAGAAATTATTTTCAAAGTTAAGATTCCACCTCTGATTTTTTGAAAATATCATTGAAATGAATTGTTAATGAAAAATAAGTGCTTTTTTATTATTATTATTAATTGCTGACACTTTGCATATGTTTCATCCTTTTTGACTACTAGGAGCATAAGTACTTACTGTTTCACACTATAAGTGTTCTTAGCCAAGTATGTATTTTTATAACTTTATATTATTAAAAAAAAAAGGCAAAGAAACCTGAAATTTAGTTATATCTACCAGGTTCTGTGGATGTGCTATCTGTGGGAATTAATGATTTTCATTCCACACTTTTATAAAAATCCAATTTCCTTGTTTGTCATTTTTCAAGGAACATAGATTTTGGAAATTTTCCAAAGCTCAGCTTGCAAAAGAACACTTGTTCTTTTCAGGCAGTGGATAGAGAGGGGGGGGGGGAAGAAAAAAAAAAAAGAAAAAAAAGTGTCTTAAGGTTGAAACCACTTTCAACATGATGATGATGATGGTATAAATTTTTTCACACATTCTCTAAATGCTGTGGATTAGTAATGTTGATTGATTAACCAAGAACCTTTTGTTCAATTCACAAAGATCGTACAAAAATATGAAATCACAGTCAAAACTGATATGATTTGTGAAAAAAAAAAAAATACTATTGGTAATTTGTAAACATAAATAGATATAAGAGAGAATCTTTAATTTTCAGGAACAGCATCAGAAAGCAGCTTTGGAACAGTTAGTACAACAGCTGAGAGAAGATAACCAAAGATTACAGGAAGAATCGCAGTCAGCTACAGCGCAACTACAAAAATTCCGGGAATGGTTGCTACAGAGGGAGATGCAGTAATAGCCTGTTATGTAATAATCCAGAAATCATTTTGCTCAAATAAATAATTAAAGAAGAGTTCAAAAGTAACAGCTTCATCACTATTACACCTGTGGGGGGGGGACTGAATGGGATATGTTCTTCCATTTTTGTTTTCTTTATGGCCTTGTGATCCTGATTGTAATTTATGTATGATTTTCATATATATATATATATATATTTATAATAGAAATATTATTCTTTAGTTTTTGGCACTTTTGTACTTTTTATATATGAAATTTAATGTAAACATTATATATTATTTCTTTTTTTCTGTACAATTTGGTACTTTTATTTTCAAATTTGGCTAGTCAATACTTCAAGTCAGCATTTCACTTATTTTTTTAAACAGCATGTCTTGTACAAAGTATATTATGTACATATTTCTTTTAAATAAATATATAAACATCATTGTCTTCTCTGTATGCAACATTAGCTTTTCAGGTGGGGGGGGGGGAGATAACACTTAAATTTTTGTTATTTGATAATTACAAAACATATGAACCAACTATTGCAGAATTTCTTGGCCAGGTGGTGGAGGCTCACTGCTGTCCAACTTGCTGTGATGCATTTCTCCTGAAGGTATATGAAGTGGTTTTTCCTCTATTTCCAATATCTGAAAGAAAAATTTCTGAATCAGATAAATTCAATAACTGTCCAGACATGCAAATCACAAACTTCCATGGAAGTGGTTAAAAATCACACTACTATAACTTATGCATGATTTATATATTTGTTCTTTTCGATGAAATAACTCTGTAATAGAATTAATCTTTATATTACAGCAATTTATGATATTGTCCTAGAGTAAACAAAATATGAAAAAAAGTACCAGTTTAATTATAACAATTAATAAAACTATATAACATAGCATTTTTTAGAAATCACTTATAGAGAATTAATGAATTTAGATCTATACGTGAATTTATATCAGATTCATTCATTGCTATTTTCTCCTGTATTTAAATGTCAAAGTTTAGCTCTCAATATAATTTTTTTTAAGACTGCAGATATCATATCCACCAGTGAAACTATTGTCTTTGCTGACTCAAAAGTTGCATTCTCTCATCTAACATTTTCCTTTATTGCTAAACTCAGTTCAAGTTGTAATTAGGTGATAGCCAAATAACTGTGTACCTATTTCATTAATCACATGTCTTTTTTACATTGTTTTAATCTCTCGTGTAGCTCATGTTTAAGCTTATAGGAGAAAATGAAATTCCATTTTCTAATATTCCATGATATTATTGTAAGGTTTTCTTGTATGCTGTGATATATCATTAAACATGATGACAATGGAACTATTCAGAATGTTTGGTTGCAACTGAAACAAAACCGATGTTTTTCAATCCATTTTTTTACTTAAACTATTGGAGTTAAATACCAGATTAAAATAACACATTTACATTTTGTACTTGCCTTTTGTCACCTGAATGCAATAAAGTGTCAAACAGTTTTCCTGCTGATTTCTTGAATTTATAAGAGATGAGGGCATCCAAAGAGATGATGTGCAGTTTGGCAGTTATGCTTTTCATTAAATGAGATAAGGACAGTTTTGCAGTATAATTTCGTGCGTGGTTTAACCATAGACCAATGCTTAGAAGAAATGACTCTTGCACTAGATGATGATTGTCCACATCGTACAACGATATTCAGGCGGTATAGAGAATTCCAAAGGGGAAATTTCACTCTGGAGGATTCTGAGAGGCCGGGAAGGCCACGAACATCAGTTACGGAGGAAAACGTTACTGCTGTGAGGAAAATGCTTGACTAAAACAGGCGAGTGACCTACCAACAGATAGAGGATACTTTGGGCCTAAATGCACCAGCAATTCGTTCGATTCTGCAAGATCATTTGCACGTGAAGAAACTTTGTTCTCTCTGGGTGCCGCATCAACTGACTGAAGAGCAGATGACACGACGTGTGACTTGGTGCCGGGAGATGTTAAAAAAGTTTGATAAGGGACAATCTCGGTATGTGAACAACATCGTGACAGGTGACGAGACTTGGCTGTACTATTACGATCTGCCGACCAAGGCTCAAAACAAAGTTTGGGTCTTTGATGATGACGACACACCCGTAATTGTCAGAAAATCCCGATCTGTAAAGAAGAAAATGATAGCTGTATTTTTCAAATCGAGTGGAATTGTGGAACGTGTCGTTTTGGACACGCAGAAGACAGTCACAGCTAAGTGGTATACTGAACAATGCCTGCCTAAAGTCATTGGATCTATGAAGAACCTGCGGCCAAAGTCAAGAATGGACACCTGGTACCTCCATCACGATAATGCTCCAGCTGACCGCGCCAAAGCCTGCACTGAATATTTGACCACGACAGGACTGAAACTTCTCACGCACCCTCCCTACAGTCCAGACCTTGCTCCCTGCGACTTTGCACTGTTCCCGCATGTGAAAATGAAGCTAAAAGGGAGGCGGTTTTCCAGTGATGAGGACCTTCTACGGGCTTGGGACAACGAGTGTGCTTTACTCCCTAGTGAAACTTGGCAGAACTGGTTTAAAGATTGGTTTCGGAGGATGGAGAGGTGTATTGAATGTAGAGGAAATTACTTTGAAAAAATTAAATAAACAAAGCTGTATTGCAAAACTTTCCTAGTATCCTTTGTATCTTTAAAAGTGTGAAAGGAGCAGTGCCATATAAAAAAGAACCAGGGGCCTTTCTCCCAAAATTGCAGCTTCACCTAGTAAATGTGCTTTACTAGTCTTTGAAGCACTTGTATGTAGAATGCAGTACTGACTTTCTTTCCCACCTTCAAGTACAAATTCCTTGTAATTCACTCCTTGTTTGTTGAAAAACATGGTCAGCATAGGACTGATCCTCGATTTTTGTAAACAAAACTTTTTTGGCCTTGGTGTTGATTTTGAAGTCCACTGCATGGACTTCAAATGATGCTTTGTCATTGGGTCATACTGAAACACCCAATACTCATCTCCAGTGACAAGTCTGAATGAAGTCTTTGTTGCTTCTTCTCATCTCTGAGCTACACATTTTGTACGGACCTTCCTTTTCCCTAAATCTTCATGCAGAATTTGATGAATCATCTCCATATTCATACCCAATTCATCAGCCATCATTCTGAGGATCAAATGATATGATCTTTTGTCACAATTTCCCAAACTTTTGCAAACTCTGTTCTCATTTCAAGAAGTTGATGGATGCCCACTTCTGGGTTCATTGCAAAAATGCACATCTGTTTTTGACCACTTATACACCCAAACACACTGATACAACTTAACATTTCATAAGTTTCTGTTGCAGATTTTCTCAGTTTAAAGTAAAATCTGACAAGAAACAACATTAATGCTACTAAAGAAACTGGTTGTTGCAACCTGTCAGCCTCTGTACCACCATCTGTTAGAGGAAGTCTGAACAACAGCATACCACTTCCATTTATTTTCGAACCCATGGAATATGTCGACAACGCCAGTCTATGAAATTCAAAGATTCCAGTGAATAACGTTATTTTTGGTTGTGATGAAAGTGACCAATTCAATTTGACAACTATTGATGAATGGAAACAGCATCAGTTCTGGATATCAGTCTAAAGATATTTATAATTTAGATGAAAGCGAACAAAGTCAAGTGGTAAAAAACAAAGTAATTAACAAATTTAACCAATGTTTAACCAATTTTCTTGGTGAAAAAAACATTACTGGAAATACGGCTAACCAAGGGTATTTTTAAAATGGATCATTAAAAATACACTATCACAATACAGGTAGTCCTTGACTTTACGAGTTCATTACGCACTATTGCCTAATGCGCTCGCGAAGCGGGAATTGGTTTTCCACAGAAATGGGGGGAGAAAAAAAAATAAAACGTATACGTTCCAAAAATGAAATTTGACCATAGGAACGTTAAATAATGGTCAACAAAACAATGATTTATTTATCCAAAGAAATTAAAACATAGCCTTTAATATCAAGCAAATTATAAAAATAAAAATTATTTACATCATACAGATATTAAAGAATGTTTATTCTTCGACCGATGATGAAAAATAACGGGATCATGTTTGCTTCTGATCTCAAGTTTTGTTTCCAATGTTATTCCTCTTCCGTGTTTCTTTTTATTAACATCACTCTCCATAGTATTACTTCATTTTTGGCGTACTGTAAAGTATTAAAAAGCAGGATAAATTTGAAATAAGACAAGACAGAGAAAATCAAGAGCAACACAACCACTCTTTGTAACATCAGCATGGTAACTGCTTTATGTTATGTAGTCAGTGAGATGCTCTCATCTGCTTGAACGAATGAATGCAGAGTAGTAAGCGTAGCTATACAATACTGCAGTCTGTGAGGGTAGCACAGTGGTATCATCACTGTCCTCCCACACCATGTGGAAAAGACCTGGGTTCGAATTCAGTCGATGATGCAAGGAACTTTAGTGGGCTTTCTTTTCACTCTGTGGCTCAGATAGTCAGTCTCAGGCATAGATAGCAAGGGTTTTCCTCCCAGAGCTGGGTATTTTTCGTCCAGCAAAATAAGCAAATCGATCATAGAACACACGCAATTACGGGTAACCCTAATATAATAATTTTTTTGATATACAATCCTACAGTGGTATTGTATAGCTACATGTGTGGCTGGAAATTCCATATTTATTTATTGCAATAATGTTAATATTTTCGATTTTGTTGATACGGGAAAAAAAGAACTGCCTGAATGACAGCTTCCAATTCAAATAGTATATTAAGCAGTTTGATAGTATAAACAGAGCTGTGATGCTCAATATTTGTAAAAGAATAAGAGAAATTCAAACAAATATAACATTACAATAAAAAATTAACCAAAAGAATTTAACGTAAATTTTGCAAAACGATTTTTCTAAGGAAGGAATTTTTTTTGCAAAATTTACATTAAATTCTTACTTAACAAGTCAGAAGGACTTGTTAAGTAAAAAGCATCCCCCTCTAACTTGTCTCACACAAACCTGAATTATATGTTTTTAGATTTCAATTTTTTTTAGTGGGGGAGAAATAAACAAAAGATGTAAAAAAATTGTATTATATTATCTAAAAACAAATTACAATTACAATTCAAATATTATATATTTGATTAATTTATATATTTGATTATAAACATTTCTTGTCCATTTTTTTTTTTTTTTTTTTTTGTTTTTAATTATTTGTTTTCTGGTAATACAAAGATTTCAGCTACCTTCACTCTACTTAATGCAACCTACAATTGTCCATGCGAAAACATGGTAATGTTAAGTCAAAACAAACCTTAGATAATGTTTGACCTTGACTTTTGTTTATTGTCATATTAAAAGCCAATTTCACAGGAAACTGTGTTCATTGAAAAATGGAGTTATATTCCCCTTCTTTTAAATACATATGAATCTGTGGAATGCATGCTTTCGATCCAGCTCTGTGACATATTCAGAAACCAAACATTTCTTACTTATTTCCACTACACAGTCAATTTTTATATCTAAGTTTCTAAAACCATAACAATTACGTTTACTTTTAATAGTAATTTATGCAGAGGTAAACCTGAAGGCTCCAGAGAATAAAGTGTTTCAGGTGTTACAAAGTTGTATTCTTCAGCATTACAACTATCTGGCATAATCTGGTATGATGAATAAACTATTTTCAATTCTCCTGTAATCTTAATTTTGGATAAAATTTTTTCATTCAGTGAACAATATTATTTGCTGCAGATAAATTGAAACTTTTCTTCCAAAGGGGTCTTTCATACTTCCAAAAATGTCATGAATTAAATTTCCTGAACTGAATATTTTCAGGAATCTTTATTTGATCATTTTCCTCTTTTATCACTTTATCATTTTTTTTTCTTTTTTTTTATCAACAATTTGCGATTCATTTTTTTTTTTTTTTTTTGCTCTTTTCGTTTCTTAATTGTGAAGCCTTTAACCTATTATAATCACTTTGTTTTCTTCGATACCTGGATTTCTAAGTGCTGCTTCATATCTCTCCATATCTTTTCTTTTCTTCTCAGCTTTTCTGATACGATCTTTCTCTTTTCTATTAACAACATTGCTAAATGCTGAAGAAACTTTTGAAAAAATTGATCACTTTGTTGTAGAATGACACAATAGCAGTTAGCCCCACCTTGCAGAAAACAAAAGGTGTACACATAAAAAAGCACTATTTTCCAAAATATTCTTTATATATAGATTTTTAATTGCGTTCAATTTTTTTTTTTAAATTGTTTTCGATTTATTTTTTACTGTAATGTTATATATTGCAGGTGTAGATTACCTTTCGTGTTTGGGGTTTTTATATAAAAAAAAAATATTTGTTTTAATTTCTGGACAGTATCATATGGAAGTGTTCTATGTATCATATTAAAGTAAACTTCTCTTATTCTTTTACAAATATTAAGCAGTTTGATGATAAAATGAAGAGAGAAACTTGGAATATTTCTGTCTTAAATAAGATGGAAACTCATCTCTTTCTGTCTTATTTAAACATTATACACTAGCTGTGCAAACATGGTGCTAGTTCACCTACTTGTATGTTGGTTAAAGTTTTTGTAGCTTGTGACTTCCACCTAACTGTACAAGTGTGATTTGACCTTTGAATCAAGGAATAACAAGTAATAAAATTAAATTTTAGAAGGAAACAATTCTTGTAATATTTTACGCCACATCAATAATGAAATTACCCCGCTAGACTTTTAAAAATCTATAAATTTATTGGGAATAATTTTTTTTTTTTGTTTGGATAAGTTCTGTATCAGACAAAAAAACTACTCAAAAATGTGAGTTTTCATTTTTACCCAAACTTTCTGGTGAAAGTGCATTCAATAAGAAAATTCCACGATTGTGAACTTAAAAAACAACATACAAGAGGCATTCAATAAGTATTTATTTAAGGTACTTCCCATAATTATATTTCAGTGATTCATGATTTATCTTGTTCATACATATCTCAACTTGAATCCTACTATGTTTTTAGGTTGTGCTGCTATAACAGAAAGAAGGAAGACACCAGTGTCAAATTATGGATTTGCTGAAATTGGAGCATCGTCAGTCATCAAGTTTCTCACTACAGTAGGAAATGGGCCAAAGGCACGAAAGGCTGTATATGCCAACAGTGCACCTTCAGAGGTAGGTGAAATTCTGGGCAAAACACTTCAAATGGGGTAGAGAGTCCATCGAAGATGATCCCACGTCCAGGGGAAAGCTTGTGACAGCGATCACTCCACAAACGTGCCAAGCTGTGGAAACCCTTGTGCTGAATGACAGATGTTTAAAGGTGTCCCAAATCTCTAGGGAGTGTGACATATCTGAGGAAACAGTTATAACCATCATCCATGAACATTTAGGGATGATTGAGGTACCTTGCACTGACCTTAATGCAGATTTCTGAACCCTGTGCAGAAACAATTCATGGAATTGTTTGGAGGGTATCCAAAACTAAACTTTATGGAAGGTATCCTAAACTTTCATCTCCAGAACTGTTATGGGTGATGAAACATGGGTTCATCACTGGGATCCCGAGACCAAGCAAGAATCAGTGCAATGAAAGCACAAGAACCGCACCCAAAAATATTTCTTACACCAATCTTCAGCTGGCAAGATTATGGCCACCATTTTTTGGGATGCTGAGGGAATTTTCTACATTCACTACTTGGAACACAAGCATCACTACTGTTCAAACTAAGGAAAGTCATACAGGAAAAATGCTGTGGAAAACTTTCCAGAGGTGTGTTGCTTATTCACAGCAACACATCAGTGCACAGGTCACAGGATGTTGCTGTGTGAGACTGACTTTACAGAAATTACCCATCCACCTTAAATGCCTGATCTGTCCCCTACTGCCTATTTCGACACCTCAAGTAAAACATATGTAGACATCACTTTGCTGATGATAACGAACTGAAGTATTTTAAGTATTTTCTCATTGCCAACAAAATGGAATAAGTGTATTGAAGTTCACGGGAATTAAATAAACTGAAAAATAAGAAGATATTTTTGCCTCTATCTCATTTACTTCACAGGTAGGTAGATAATTTTTTGAACACCCCCTTGTACCAACATATATGATAAATAATGAAACAGTGACAGAAAAAAAAAAAAGCTAATGAAATCTTACATCAGTGTGAACAGCAAAATTCATTTACTAGTGACACTGAATATAAAACACACCAAAAATAAAAATTTTATTTACTGTAAAAAGGGCTTTACAGTAAATTAAAATAATATAAAGCTCTTAAAGGCAAGTTGTTTTTTTAAACCAGGCAATTTGGAAGGATCACTGTTAAATGACAAAAAAATCTTACTCAAACTAAACTCACAAATTTTTGCACTATAATATTTCAATATTATAAATAAAGTTATTTTATTTTGTACTGAGACCATATAAAATATCTGAATTAAAGTTAGCAAAATTTGGGATACAGCAACCTGTCTGAAGAACCCCACTTCTGTGAAGTGCTGTTGGGAGTCCACAAAAAATTTGAAATTTGTGCTACCGCAACACTGATGAGAACATAATCAGAGAAAACTCATGCCTATTTACAGAAGTATTAATTCATTTTGGTCAGTCAATCAAGCCAGCTATAGATACGCAATGAAACGTAGGTTTAAAATTTTTGAAACATCACGTAGCATTTCTGAAGGGACGGGGGATGGAGATTTACAGCATATCTTTGTGACAAAAACTTTAACAAAGAGACTATAGATCCTCATGTGTTTTAACAATAAAGTTATTCTCTAGGCTACACATCATATCCTTTGTTGATAAAGGCTTCAGAGGCAGCTTTCAAACAGTTCCCTGTACCATAAATTAACTTAAACTATAGTAAAACCTCATAAATCTGGCATCCTCGGGAACATCGCACATGATGTTCCCGATGATGAGATTTTTGAAGGCCTAAGTATTCAGGAATAATTCTATTTTTTTTTAGTGATTGTCCAATGTTTCTAATATGAGATGTAAATAATGCAATATGATTTAAGCAATTGACTCACCTTGAAAATTAAATATTGAATATAAATAAATGTATTAAGTATTTATTTATATTAAATACTTAATACATTTAAATGAATGTCTCACAAAATAATTTTATATCTTGCAAACACATAGTAACAATGGAAATGGTCTGGAAAATATGTAAATCAGAAAGAATGTGGTGTTTGGAAATTATTAATAGAATATAATGCATTTATCCAGCACCTGTATTGATTTTTTATTGTTTGGCCATCCTATTTTCCCTCTGAATTTGTACAGCCATAAGAGATTTTTAAAACTGTAAGAGATTTTTTTTTGCTGATGCTGTATACATTTGCTTTCTTGCATCATATGCCACAACATTTCAGTTAAATGTTGAATCTTTAATTTAGAAATAAAAAAAACTCTTTTACCTTAGAAGGCATTGTTAATTAGTATACTAAGTGTTAATTAGTATCTGATTGAAGAATGGCAGAGTCACTTTTGTGACTGGTGGGGTGAATATGTTAAAAAGGCAGAGTTGAATGAACCAGAGTTAATCAAATGGTGGTACTGCACCTTATAAGTTTCTAAAAGCGTGGCTGTGATCAGTGCCATATATTAATGAAATCCTGACATCAACGTTTGAATGGCAATGGTCAATTGGATGGTGGAGGAGACATTGAAAGTAAATATCTGGCATACCTACTATAGCGACTTGCAGGGTGAAGAGTGAAGTACTGAAACTACTTCCCCCTTCAAGTCGCTATAGTTCTTCAGTAAACAGTGTAGTAAACAGCAAACTGTTGAAATAACAGAACATTCGAGCAAATAGGCACATTGAGATTGGATGTTTATATACAGCACAGGTGTCTTGCAGTGCCAAAAAAAGAAAACGGCAAATCATATGATTATCTGTTTATGTTTGCCATTTTGAAAGTGATTTCAGTACCCCTCACTACGGTTCCTAAAGTTAATAAACTCTATACAGAGAAGAAAAGAAGAACAACATTAAAGCTTAGTAACAGAGTTGATATAATAAAGAAAATAGAATGGCACCAAAGTAGGAGTGTATTAATAGCCAAACATAACATTGGATTGTCAAACATTCAAAGCACAAACTTTTAAAATTTACTGCATGTTCAGAACCTAACAATAAGATAGATGATAGAAAAAGTTTACACAATCCAAAATTAGAAAACTTAGATAAAGTGCTGCATGAGTGGTTTTTATTAAAACGAACGGAAGATATGGCTATATCAGGGTCAATGATTATTGCCAAAGAAAGATTTAAAGAAAAAAATGGGCATTGATACAATTGTTTTTACCGATTACTAAATTTAAGATAAGGACAGAATTATAAAATTAGACATTGTGGGAGAAAAGCATTCAACTGTCACAGAGGCAGTAAAGAATACATTGTGACATTTGAGATGCTTGTTAATGACAATAATCTTACATATAACGAAATATAAAATGCTGGGGAAACTGGTCTCTACTGGAAATGGTTGCCACAAAAAACAATGGCAGGTTGTAAAGCAAAATAGAGTGACAGTTCTTATGTGTGCAAATGCATCGGGCCAACACAGAATTAAGCCTTTAGTAATTGGTAAATACAAGCCACGAGCCTTGAATGGAATTATGCATTTGCCGGTGATTTATAAAGCCCAAAAAAAAATAATAAAAAAATCTTGGATAAGAAAATTTTTCAAGATTGGTTTAAGCTCATGAATTTGTTCCTGCAGTTCGAAAGAATTTACATGATACTAGAAAAGGGTCCAAATTCTAAATGTGTCTTACTTGTTAAAAATTATACAACTGTCTTACTTGCACAAAGTTACACTCCCATACCATAGCCAGTTAGCAATACAACTCCATAAAGTCTTAACAGGCACAAACCATCACGTTACTCTTTTCCTCATACAATAAACTAGGAACCTTGTTCAGCAAGTATAAACAGATGTATAAATACAATATCCACAACATAAACAATATAATATATCTTATTAAATGCCAACCAAGCTGTAATGCTTGTTACACTATCACTACATTCAAATCATCCATGAGAATGAACACAAGAGCATATTATCATTATTATAATTAGCCATATGGTGTAAGGAAGCCTGAGGCTTTTTGCTGCACCAGCCAAAAAAAAAAAAAAAAAAAAAAAAAAAATCTGAGTTACCCTAGAAGATAGAGAGAGAGACGAGATGAGAGAGAGAGAGAGAGAAGAGACGAGAGAGAGAGAGAGAGCAGAGAGATGGGGGAAGAGAGATGCGGAGGAAAGGGAGAATGGGGGGGGGGGGGAGAAATAGAAGGGAATCAGCAAGAAAGAGAAAAATGATGAAACCCTGGATGTGCCAAGCCCATACTCACCAGATGTGAGCCCCTGGGGATGAATTTATGAGTCTGGTACTGAACTCAGTCAACATTCATAATCTTTTAATCACAATCCATTAACAGACCTCCCCAATCACCTTAGTCAACTTAAATTCTAATTCAAAAAAATATTCCAGTATGAAGCCCTCACTATAGAATGGTTCTGACAAAATACATCGTGAAATCCTAAAACACTAAATTACCAGCAAACCTTTTAACCAATGTGGTGCACTGGTGAAACCAAACTGATGCAGTGTGGGAATTAAATAAATAACTACCTTCTGCTCGTATCACATAATCACCTCACGATGATAACATCAAAAGTCTTACATTAAGGCTCTTGGTTATTGACACTCCGTCCTTTTTATGCAGTTTCTTTTATAGATGACAACCGGGGCGAAAAGCAGTGCACTCCTTCCTCAGGAGTATACTGTTTTTGCACACAGTGTTGTCTCAGGTAAAAGACCCAATAGCAAAGGACCTGAGTAGTGGAGTAGTGTACAGGATAAAATGCCCGGATTGTGGGGAATGTTATGTGGGCGAGACAAAACGACGGCTCAAGGATCGTCTGGGGGAGCATGCAAATGCTATAAAAACCGCTGATTACAATAAGTCTGCTGTGGCCGAACATTTTTGGGAGAAGCAGCATCAAATTTCCCCAGAGGATGCGGTTATCGTGGATCGAGCGCATGGGTTCTGGAACTGTAAATGGCTCGAGAGCCTACGAATCTGTTCATCCGACCACAATATTATGAATAGGGACAGAGGTATGCGTATGCATCCTCTGTTTGAAACTATCATCCTAAGTATGGATGAACGGTTCTGCTTAACACGTTCCCGAGCTATTTCCGCTTCCAGTTCAGACCATGCGCCGACTGCACCACGTGTATAGGTACCGTGAGCCTGTTATATATGGACGTGCTGCAGGAAGTTTTGTTACTGCTGAGGAAGGAAGCCGATGCTTCCAAAAGCTCCAGAGACTTTTATTGTTTTTATCACTTTTAATCCGGTTTATTTTAGTGTATTTTATCTTAAGGATTTTATCACAGTTTTAATGTTTTTGTAAATAGTTATTTTATTTTATTTTAATATGTAAATATTTTAGTTACAGTAAATACTTATTCTTATGGTTGGTGTGTGAGCTGATTTAATGCTAAAAAACTAGATGAAAGTTTGTTCCAACAATCACCTGCTGGCAGAAGACAAATTTCACAACATCTATCTAGCAACCATCCTTCCTCAATTTGAATTTAATTCTCCACATGTCTTTAGTCTGAGGAAGTGGAAGCAGTCCATCAGTGAACTTACTCAATCCATTCAGGAATTAAACACTTCAATCAGATCCCCTGGCAGATGTCTAGTTTCCACAGGCTGCAATTTGGATGAGCTTTTCTTGGTAAGAGCATCTTGTTGCTCTTCTCTGTACCCACTCCAGATCTGAATCCTGCAAATGAGGCTTCCAAGCAAGTATGCAGTACTTAATATGTAGCCTAACCACTGCCTTATACAATGGGATAATCACCTCTTTATCTCTACTACCTAAATTCCTGTATATCATTGAAAAATCCATTGTACATACCGGCTGCAGTGCTCATAGAACATCATACCTGACTGCAAAATAAACCCAACATATTTTCATTCTCCACTACCCTGAGTGTGGTACCACACAGCCCGCATCACAGACTAAAGGTTAAAAAAAAAAAAGGTTAAACCAAGTAAAATGTTAAACTTGAAATGTCACTTCTTGGTCCATCTGCCTAATTTATGTAGATCTTGTTGAAATAGCATACCCTGCTTACTCATTAACCCTCTGTTAGTGCAGCAGGGTGTTTAATTCCATTTTATTAATTTGTATGGTATCTAATAAATGGCACTAGTTTAGAATCTGAGTGCAAAAGTACCTTCTGAATACTTTTCTAAGAGTATATAATGTCCAGCTTTCCTTCCCCATCTCTTACATCATGCAGTATGACTGATGACTTTTGAGGTTCTGATGAACATCATGGCGAGATCCAATCTTCCATACATTTCGAGGGTACAACTCTAAAACGGTGTTCACAGGCTGACCGCTAGTTAGTACACCAGACCAGACCAAACCTATTGTCGACTCTTTAGGAGGCTTCCGGATCAGCTAGTATGTAATCTTGCTACCTCTACTCTGCCAGATAGTGACTGTAGGGAGTCCGAGTAATGTGTGGGGGGGGGCATTGTCAAGGCCACGTTATGTCAAGGATCTGGGTATATTCTTACCATGTGTACACCATATCCAAAAATTTAATTATTTCATACAGCATGTCCTCCCCCCACACTTTTTCTTACTATTGAATACACCACGAATTGTCAAACTAATAGAGTAAGCTTATCTGCGAAAAGATCTAAACCTCCCAAACACTTCCTAGTTCATTTCACAAATATATGTGGTCTCAATTCTAATCTCAATGATGTCCATTTCCACTTGCAGTCTGCTAAACCCCATTTACTTTTTCTGACAGAATCTAATCTCAGTTATCGGTTGATTCAACTACTGCTCATCTCAGTTGCCCAAATTATTCGCTGTATGATTCCTTTCGCCTCAAAGGTGGTGTATATGTCCGTACCGGCGCCTCTGTAGCCAGATGGGAAGGAGCAGCAGTGTATATAGTACACGCTTCTTGATTTGACCGGGGTTCGAGCCGGTCACCACCAAATATGGAGGATGCAGAAAGGTCAGGGAATGACCACCGCATATCCTGGAGCAATATGGCCTTAGTTGCTAATGCTCCTAAAACCAAATAACAAACAAACAATATGTCCGTACCGATATTCTCTATCAGAGACTTGGTAATTTGGAATCTCATCTTTTCGATCTTCTCTGGCTTAAAATCACTCTAACTCATTCTGTCAGATTCATCTGTTGTCTCTACCGTTGTCCAAACTCCACTAATCACTTGGAGCCCTTTGACTTCCTCTTTTTGCAACTTGACTTTCTCCAGTCCAACTTTCCTAACAGTGAGGTAATTTTCCTTGGTGATTTTAATGATCACAACTCCAGCTGCCTTCTGTTTTCTAGTCACACCAACCCAGCTGGTCAAGATGCTCAGGCTTTTGCAATTACTAATGACCTTGCACAGATTATTCATTTACCTACAAGAATACTGGACAATCCTAACCATACAGTCAAAATGCTTGATCTTTTTTTCACAAACAACCCTTCTAAGTACACGGCCAAAGTGAGTGGTCCTTTATGCACCTCAGATCACAACTTGGTGATTGTCTCTTCTCCAATGGAGCCTTTATCTCATGGCTATTCCCAACCTTGTGTTGTTTGGCATTACAACAATGCAAAATGGGATGACCTGAGAGATTTTTCTTATTTTCCTTGGTCGAATTACTGTTTCAAAACTTCTGATGTCAATATTTGCTCAGATCGTATCAGTGAAATTATTCTTGTAGGAATGGAATCCTTTATTCTACACTCCACTTTAAAATCTCGTCCTATATCTAAACCTTGGTTTTCCAATAAATGTGCTAAGGCCATTCAAGAGAAGAATGTTGCATATTGTAATTGGCTTGTTTCCAATTCTTCAGTTTCATTTTCTGCCTACACCAAAGCTTGCAACAATTGTAAAGCAGTTATTAATCAGTCCAAACTAGATTTTGAACAGGCTAAGAGTAGAAACTTGCTTCTTGCCCTAATGGTAGCTGAGCATTCTGGTCTCAAGCCAAAGCTATTGGCTGCAACTTTTTTCAGGGTAATCCTGTTCCCATCTCTGTCAAAACCAGATGGTTCTGTTGTCACTTCAGCTAAGAATAAAGGTGACTTGCTAGCATCCCATTTTTCTTCCAACCCATGTATTAATCACCTTGTTAAAAACACCTCCCACCATTCCCAACATGCGCCATTCAATGCCTCCTGTCGTCTTCCATCAAAACAATGTCAGAAGGATTTGGACGAATCTTGATGCTAAGAAAGCTCCAAGTCCTGATGGTATTTATCCACTTGTTCTCAAATCCTGTGCTCCTGAACTTACTCTCTATTCTTTGCCGCCTTTTTTCACTTTCTTATTCCAAAGGTGTTTTTCCTTCTGCTTGAAAATTTTCTCATATCTAGCCAGTTCCTAAAAATGGCGAAAAATCCCTCCCATCCAATTACTTCTACTCTTTCTAAAGTAATGGAGAAATCAATTAACAGCAAACTCTTAAACTACCTAGAAACCTTCCGTGTGATCACCGATTGCTAGTATGGATTCCGTCAGTGTCGATCCACTGGGGTTATTCTGGCTTATGTTACCCATTTATGGACAAATTCAATGGAAAAGTTCGGTGAAACACTAGCAGTTGCTCTTGACATCTCAAAGGCTTTTGATTGTGTTTGGCATAAAGGTCTTCTAAACAAGCTTCCATCTTATGGTTTGCCAACTGTTTTTTGTAATTGGCTATCCAGTTTTCTCTCTGATCACTCAATGAGGGTGATTGTAGATGGCCCCCTGTCTTCTAACTTCTCCACTAATGCTGGTGTCCCCCAAGGTTCAGTTCTTTACCCCACTCTTTTCCTCTTGTATATTAATGACCTTCTTCAATTGACTGGAAATCCTATCCATAGTTTTGTCGATGATAGCACATTGCATTCCAATTTCCATTTTGGGGAACCTTGCCCTGCTCAATCAGCTTCAACTTCTCGAATATCTGCTACCAATTCTGTAAATGCTGATCTGCAGTGGGGCAAAGACAACTTAGTTGATTTCAACTCTTCTAAAACTCAGTCTTGTCTTATATCTCGCAAAAAAGTATTCTTTTGCTCCTATGCTTATCTTTGGTGACACTCCGATTTCTAGGCAAATTGATATATCTCTTTTGGGGATTACCCTGACTTCTAACCTCTCTTGGCACAAGCACATTACAAATATTGCTTCCTCTGCATCTAAAAAACTTGGTTTTCTCTTTCGCTCTCGGTGTTACTTCTCTTCCAAACTGCTGCTCACTCTGTATAAATTGCAAATCCGCCCTATCATGGAATATTGTTCCCACATCTGGGGAGGCACCCCCAAAAACCTCTCTCAGGCTTCTAGATTCCATTCAGAAGAGAGCATTTAGGTTAATTAATGACTCATCTCCAACAGTCTCTCCACTCGCTGTCTCATAGACATACTGTTTCTGCTGCATGCCTTCTCTACAGATACTTCCATGGGCACTGTTGTTCTGAATTCTATAATTAAGAAGAACAGTGCCTATGGCAATAATTCAGAAGGGCTTCTATAATTCCCGCTCTCTCTTTCCAAACAGTCCAAACACGTGCTGCCAGAATCCATTTATTGTCCAACTTCAAACTCACAGAACCAACTTTTCATCTTCCTCGTTTATTCATTCAACTGCCGTTTTCTGGAACAAGCTTCCTTCACATGTATTTCCTGAAAATTACAGGAAAATTACTCTTTCGCTCTCGGTGTTACTTTTCTTTCAAACAGCTGTTCGCTCTGTACAAATTGCAAATCCGCCCTACCATGGAATATTGTTCCCACATCTGAGGCAGTGCCCCCAAAACCTCTCTCAGGCTTCTAGATTCCATTCAGAAGAGAGCATTTAGGTTAATTAATGACTCCTCTCTAACAGAGTCTTTCCACTTGCTGTCTCGTAGATGTACTGTTTCTGCTGCATGCCTTTTCTACAGATACTTCCATGGGCCCTGTTCTTCTGAATTGGCTTCTATAATTCCCGCTCTTTCTTTCAAAACAGTCCGAACATGTGCACCACCAGCCAATATCCATTTACTGTCTAACGTCAAACTCACAGAACCAACTTTTCATCTTCCTCGTTTATTATGTATAGTAATACATAATAAACGAGGAAGTAATATACTTCCTCGTAATAACATAATAACAAAACATAATGAATTACCTATAGTACTCATATACTAAGTATTATAGGTTCTATTACCTCTCATGTTTGGGTTTTTTATAAAAAAAAAAACAAAAAAATTCTATATTAGCTAGAGGCGAATTATCATGATAATATAAATCTCTGGAGTGCCATGCAACCTGGTGCACTGCATTTAGCATGTAATTTTCATGTATAAGTAAGTTTTCAAGGTCATTTAGGAATAGAATTTATCAGAATTTTATGCAGGTTTATGTTCAACTGTCAATGATCCAAGCAGAATCAACAACAGTTGATCCATCGATATCAAGTAGACCAGTGTGATTTCCCCCCTTCCTTCTATTGTTTATATAAGTAAAGAAGTGTTTACTGTTTTTCTTTGCATCCTTTTCCAAAGATTTCTTATAATCTTCCTTAGCTGACCTTGTGATCTCATTACAGACTAATTTATATCTACCATAGGCTTTTGTGTTGCCCGATAATTTATATGCATCCCATGCAATTTTCTTCTCTGCCATGAGTCTCATTAGTTCCTCTGACATCCATTTAGGTCTAAGCCTTGAACAGTATTTCTTAGTTAGTATGAAAAGCCTAGTAGCTTCTATGATTATTTCTTATGCTTCCCATTTAGAATTTGCTGATAGCAATATCACCATTTGGTCCTACTATATAGAATTTAAAAACTGTCTGAGACCACTATAGTCACCTGTAAGAAAGCTTGTTTGTTTGTTTGTTTTGTTTATTTGGTTTTTAGGAGCATTAGCAACTAAGGCCATATTGCTCCGGGATATGCGGTGGTCATTCCCTGACCTTTCCGCACCCTCCGTATTTGGTGGTGACGGGCTCAAACCCCGGTCTAATCAAGAAGCGTGTGCTACGCACTGTTGCTCCTTCCCACCTGGTTACGGAAGCGCCCTGTAAGAAAGCAAACCCATTCCCTTTACCATTGATGGTAGTGACATTCTTAAGTAAATCCCATGTCAATACTGTGAATTTTTATAATTCTGTTAATTAATTTTTTAATTAAATTTAATTAATAAAAATTATTTTTTTAGTAATTCTGTTGTAAAAAATGCTAAAAACAAAAAAAAAAAAAATAAACATTAACTATTAATTACATTTTCAAGTTCATAAAAACCATGTAAACTCAAGCTGATCAATGCACACATATACTGTGCCTTGCCAACTGCATAAACAAATATGTCACTTCCAAAACTACTCAAAGACTTGTACTTTATAATATAGTCAATCTTCAACTTGCGACATTTTCCAATTAAGTACTGTGCTCTAGAGTTAAGGTACCATTCCATGCTTACAGAACTCAGCTGACTGGCCAGCCCAATATATAAAATGGTTACTTGTCTTGACTATTATTTTCGATCGACCTCTGAATTCCTGACTTCATGTGATGAAGTCATGACACCGAAATGGCTGTAGGCCATTTCCATCTGTATCAGGATGATACCTTTGAATGAAGTATTTAATGTGAAGCTTGTATCAACCATTGTTAAATTTATAAAATATCACAGAAAGTATCTTCTCTCAAAAGTAAGAGTAAGATATAAAACTTAAATCCACAAAATATCAGAGGAAATACCTTTTATGAAAATAAAATATATGCAGTCAGGGTAATTAATCCCCAATAAAAATATGTAATCTAGTCTAGAATCTGAGCGTCATTGAAGGTAAGTACAGAGCAGTAAATTTTTTTTTTTTTTGCAAGAAAATACGACTGAGTTTTAGAATTAAATAAGACAAGACTGAGTTTTAGAATTAAATAAGACAAGACTGAGTTTTAGAATTAAATAAGACAAGACTGAGTTTTAGAATTAAATAAGACAAGACTGAGTTTTAGAATTAAATAAGACAACACTGAGAGCCGACCGGGCTAGCCGAGTGGGTAAAGTACCTGCCCGGCAACCCAAAGGTCGCGGGTTTGATTCCCGCCTCGGGCTTGGATCAAAGTACTGCAAAAAACCTTGGGAGGTGCAATATGGCCACAGAAGCCGATGCGCCAACAACTACCAAATCAAACAAAAAAAAAAAAAAAAAAAACAAGACTGAGTTTTAGAATTAAAGAATTGATAAACGATAGTTGGTTTTCTGTGATTTCTTGACATTTATTTTTCTACTACTTGAAATGTACATCATTCAATTAATCGAAATTTGTAAATGCAATTTAAAGAAGCTGCACTAAGTTCCAAAACTAAATTCTATCAGTTCAATGTATGTCAGCAAACACTGCAGATAAAAAGTCGGCAAACACGTTTTTTGCAAAAAAGCAAAAAATATCTTTGTGTAATTGACAGTTTGTTATAAGATTCAATATGAGGACAAGTGAAATTAGATTTTTCTTGAATTTTCAATTCTCAATGGTTCAAATTTTTTTTTTTTTTTTTTTTATATACTACCTGATCACTAATTGCAGGCTTTAGGTCTTCACCAACTAACACATCAATGACTGCTTGAGGAATGTGTGCTTTCTGAAAAAGATGCCAGAAAATACTTAATACCATCCAACTTTATTTATATCAAAAGATAATATCACATTGCAATAAAATGAAATAATGGAAAGGTATAAATAAAATAATATATATCACAGCTGACCATTTAATTTGCAGACTGGGACTACCATGTGTTTATTTCATCAAGGTTTCTATCTGCTAAAATGGTACACAAAATCAAATCTTATGTATACCCTCTGCCACTAAAAAATAAATGAAAAATTTAAATTAGAATCAAAGAGATAGGAATAACACGACTCACTAGTTTTATACTTTAGCTACTTCTTCCAAGTATTTCACTAATAACATTAAATCTGCGTAAGTTCTCTAACTCCAAAAGCCAGAAAAGAGAAAACACCTCAATCATTAAATTTTTTTAACTAGTTTTAAGGGCTGAAAAACCTCAAACAACTCCTACTTTCCAACCTCTGCATACTTTCAAGTAGATATCTTTCCTGAAATGAGGCCACCAGAACCTCCACATATTTTTCAAGATGCAGTTTTGACCACTGATCTGTACAGTGAAATAACTGCTGTTTTATACCAAATGACAATACTGCTGTACTCATATATCATTGATAGCAGCCTATCACTTTTGCACTTTCCTTGTTTTATTACACGACTGAGAAAACTACATATCTGATAGTATTACATGAAAGTAATTTTCAACAGTACTGAGGTGTCAACCTCAGTTGAAAATTTAATTTAGGATTACTATAACTGAGAAGCTGAACTTTACATTTACCAGTGTTAGTGCATAACTGCCATTTTTACACTATTTCAAACCTAAATAATTATCGAGGTCTTACTGGAACCCCAATATATTTGGGTGGTCAAGTGCAAGGATGCAGTGAATTCAAGTTTGCATGACTGCTAAATATAGTTAATGATTGTATTTACTAATGAAATTATTAATTATGAACTTGTGATCTAGTGGTGGTGGTGGTGCCAACGTATAAACAAAACATTTTTTCTTTTAATTTTTTAAAATCCCTGCCCAGCTTGATATTACAGCAGATTTTCACATCAAAATTGTAATACGATCAGTAATACATTAATAAAAATTAGAAACAACAAGGGTCCTAGAAACATGATAGAATCCATTAATAACACTTTTGAGCCTTGACCATTTAAAACCCATGTTTTGTTTACCAGTTAACCATCCATTTATCCAATGTCGCAACATACACTCAAATGCCACACATCTCCAAATAATGCTTAAGATGCTCATGTAGGATATGTCAAAAGCCTCTCTAAAATCTAAGTATAAGGACCACTCCAAAACTAACGCTCACAAATATTTTACTTGGATACCACTGCAGGTATTCTAATTTAAACTGAAATGAATATCTTCCTATTGGACAGACAGTTTAAATAAAACATTCTGATAGCAAACCTGATTCATCAGATATGTGTGGTGCTTTGGATGAATTGGCAATGCAAACAAAGCTATGAAGGTTTTGATGAATAGCACATCAGTAGGCAGCATCAAAAGCCTTTTCAACATCTAAACCCATGGCCAAATATCTCCTTGTAAATGTAATGCAGATGTTCACACAGCCTTAACCCATTGGAGGGTGCATCATATATACAGGGTACTTCAAAACTTGATGGAACAAATGTAAGTGCATATATAGCTAAAAGTAAGATATAAAGTTCTTATATAAACATACATCTCAAAAGTCTTTACTTCCGAGTTAGTAGACATAACTATGATTCCCTGGTGTGCATATCCTGGCCGGGCTATTGTTAATGGTTTTGCCAGTTTCCAAAATGTTATTTCTCAATTCACTCTGCATGGCAATATGCATAGAATAAACACA
The DNA here is from genome assembly GCF_048544385.1 of Mastigoproctus giganteus. Classification (NCBI taxonomy): domain Eukaryota; kingdom Metazoa; phylum Arthropoda; class Arachnida; order Uropygi; family Thelyphonidae; genus Mastigoproctus; species Mastigoproctus giganteus. Next base: position 153,742,318 of record NC_143580.1, on the reverse strand, counting down.
GATTTCATGTGTGCAACAAGGTAATCAAATGATGTGAGGGAGGGTGAACTTGGAGTCCATCATATGGATATGTTCTGACCAAGCCACCAGTTATTGTATTCCATATTTAAGAAGTAAGAAAATAATGGGGAAAGTTTGCTGTGAACTGTTTTGCATAAACCACATCATCTCCTGATAGTTCCCGTAAATTATTCCACAGAAAATATAACTCTGCTATTCTGGAAAGTCTTGCTGGTAAAAAACTAGAAACAATAAGATTGTCCCCAAGAACCCAATACCAAAATTAAAGAAAAGGTATATTGATAATGAGTACTGACAATCGTACATGGGTTTCCTTTGGCCCAAAGTGTAAGCTTTGAGAATTCCATTTCTTGTAAAACATGAGTCATAAGAACATAGCTGAGAGCTCTCAGCTGCCCCCAAATCAATGCCAGAGCTTGTTAAGGGTAACAAGCCTTGCCATTAACAGCAGCAGCAATCCCCAAGGCAGAATGTGCTGGTCCCACAGGAACTAGTTGTTGTCAGTGACTCCATTGTCAGGGAAACGAGAAATATATTGTGCAAAAAGGATAGGCGGAACTGAAGGATCATGAGTATATTGTAAAATGAGCCACCAATTCTTGTACATACATACTGTGAAATGGGTACACTGCTGTTCATGTAATGTCTTTAGGGCATCAGGTTATGCAACTGATGCCCTTCTGGTATGCGATACTTGTACATCAGGAAGTATTAAGGCCACTGTAGCCAAGTGGTCAGGCACACACACAAGTATGCATGCTTTCAGTGACCACAGTCCATGACTACTAAATATGGTATTGTTTGATGTATTCTTATATTGTGAACTCTGCTAACCATATGGTTGTCCTGGAATACAAACATAAAAGTTATTTTTTTTTTTTCTTCAAATTTTACAGGTGGTCAAAATTTCTCTACCAGCATTTACTCACAATGCATTTAGTGTACCAGTTTCTCTAGGCTGTCTCTTCAGAGCAGGAAATGTTTTGATTTGGTACTTGATGAGTTGAAAATTTCTCAGTGTTTCTCAAACACCAGCTACAGAATTCTTAAGTGCTGTGGCTCAGTGAAGAACTAAGAGGGGATAGTTGTCCTCGGAATCACAGCCCTTTTGAAATGTACTGCTTGTTTGATGTTTGTGGGCTATCAGGAACGAGACATGATACTGCCAAAGGGGATGTCTTTTTGTGTGCTCGATGTAAGGAATCTGGGGAAGTTAGGCACCAACTCAGGCCTTTACGAGAGCTTGAAAAACAGGGTGATTGCCCTCAAAGGAATTAAATTGTGGCCCATCAAGCTCTCAGCTGCCCCCAAATCAATGCCAGAGCTTGTTAAGGGTAAGGCCAATATCATTAGCCTTACCCTTAACAGCAGCAATCCCCAAGGCAGAATATGCTGGTCCCAAGGGAACTAGTTGTTGTCAGTGACTCTATTGTCAGGGAAACGGGAAATATATTGTGCAAAAAGGATAGGTGGAACAGGACCAGGGTATGTCTGCCAGGGGAAAAAGTTGATGACATGGTAGGCAGATATCTTTTAAGGGCACAAAAGGTGATATCTTTGTACACATTGGCACTAATGACATTAAGTGTAGGAGATCTGCAGATTTACTTAGCAAGTACAGGTCAATGTTGAAAAAAAGTTGCGAGTTAGGGTTAAATTTGAAAGTGTCTGCAATTCTGCTCAGAGACGATAAAAGAGTATATGATGAGTGCCTTTCAATCAATTCTACCCTGGAGAGATTGTGCAAGGCTCAAGGGATAGAATTTCTTTCAGTGTGATCTATTCTTGCTAACAGGAGAGACTGTTTCTACAGGGATGGAATGCACTTTAATAGAAAGGGTGCAAGAATATTTGCTGATGCTATCGAGGCAATGTTAGGCGGGTTGGAAAAACTAGATGTGGAGGGGGGGATTACCGACTAAGAGGTTAACAGTAGCTGCAGGCAGAGGCAAAAGCAATTCTTGCATTGCTTCTATTTTAATGAGCAGTAGCCCAGAAAGCAAGGTCTAGGGATTTCAAAAACTACTGAGAGTCATCACGGAACAAAGAAATACATGGGCTGTGTCGGGGTAACTAAGAGTAAGAACAGGTCATGTACACCGATGCTAGTTGTATAATAAATAAATTTGATAAATTTGAAGTGTTGGTCAAGACATCAAAGGCAGATATTGTTGGAAAATCACACTCGTGGTGCCACTTGAATACAATGAATGCAGAATTTGAATTTGGAGAGTACAATTCATACAAAAAAGAATGCCAGGTTGGAAAGGGAGGAGGGGTTATGCTGTTAGTTAGAAAACACACAAAATCTAAGGCAGTGCATCTAGTTGACATTGGTGACCATTGCAATATTGAGTCAGTTTGACATAAGCACTGGGAAAGCAAAAAATGAGAGTAGGAGTGTGTTATAAGCCTAACGACTCTGATGAGTACAATCAACTATACAGAGAAAGAGAGTGGGCCAGTAAACCAGAATATCTTGTAATGGGGGATGTTGACTTTCCAGATATTGACTGTAAATTGTGGATTGGTCACTGGATGACTGTTTCCTACAGCAGTATGTGCAAGAGGCAACCAGAGTGAGTAATACTCTTGATCTGATTATCAGCAGGGATTACTCATGCATTAAGAATCTGCAGATAAAGGAACCACTAGGTGATCACAGTGTACTCATGTCGGATTTACTTAAAGATATAAAAGGAAGGGGTTTTGCTTACATAAATGTGACTATGGTGGCCTCAGACAGTTTTTAAATTCTATACTGGGGGGACCAACTGATGATGTTACCAACAGCAAATTCTAAATGGGAAGTATTCTTGGAAGCTACTAGGCTTTTCATACCAACTAAGAAATACTGTTCAAGATTTTGGCCTAAATGGATGTCAGATGAACTAAGGAGAGTCGTGGAAGAGAATAAAAATGCATGGGATGAATTTGTTTTAATTTAATTTATCAGATCGCACAGAAGCCTATTATAGTTATAAACTAGTCAGTAATCAAATCACAAAGGAGGTTAGGCAGACAAAGGTGTGAAGGTAGATTACGAGAAATCTTTGGCAAAGAATGCAAAGAAAAACAGCAAAGAGTTCTTTAGTTATGTAAACTCTAGAAGGAAGGAGATGAATCAGTTTGGTCCACTTGATATCAATGGTTCTATTGCAGATGATCTTGCTCAGATAGCTGACCACTGAATGAGTATTTTGAATCTACATTCCCACATGAGGAATTCTGTAGGAAAGTGGAAGACAGAAGTTTATTAAACTCTAACAGGGAGCTATATGATTTTGTAATAACAGGAAGCTAAGTTGAAGAGAAATTGTTGAAGTTAAACATAAGAAAGTCACCTGGAGTGGATGGGATCTATCCAGTTATATTAAAGGAGGTGGCAAAGGAAGTAACTAAATAATTATCGACAATTATGGGAGCATCCTTAGACTCAAGGGAGATCCCCACTCACCGGAGATTTGCAAATGTATCCCAATTCAAAAAAATCAAAGCATGACATGAGTAATTACAGATAAGTTTAACTTCTGTTCTGGGGAAAGTAATGGAGTCACTGGTTAAAGAAGCATATCATCAGGGGCTCAAATCTGGTGAGTATGGGCTTGGCACACCCAGTGTCCTGAGCTGGGTATGCCAATCATCATTCTTCTCTTTCTTGGTGATTCTTCTTTACTTCTGACACTCACTCACTCACTCTCTCACACAGGGTGATTCAGAAATTTTTTTTTTTTAACTGGTGCAGCATAAGCCTCAAGCTTCCTTGTACCATATGGCTAATAATAATAATAATAATAAAATAATAATAATTGCAGGATCATCTAGCCAAGACTGCAGTAATAATTCAGCCACAGCATGGGTTTGTTAAGGGAAAGGCCAATTTGATTGGATACTATGATGTGGTCACAAAGGAACTGGATGCAAAAAATAATTTTGATATCATATACTTGGATTTCAGGAAAACTTCTGATACTGTTGCACATGGAAGACTACTGTACAAATTGGAGCAGTATGGCATTAAAGGCAAGTTTCTACAATGGATAAAAGGATGGTTGAGTGGGAGAAGACAGAGTGGTGATCAATAGACACTGCTCTTTGCGGACTAATGTTATTAGTGGAGTCCCTCAGAGTTCGGTGTTGGGTCCTCTGTTGTTTTGCATATTTATCAATGATATTGATGAAGCTATATCAGACTTAATGTCCAAGTTTGCAGGGTGGTTAATGACAGTAATGAAGATATGCTGCTGCTGCAATAAGATCTAGAAAAATTACACAGATGGGCTGAAAAATGGCAATTGAAATTTAATATTTACAAATAACAAATGCAAAGTACTGCATATAGGAAGCAGTAATTACCAGCTGTGCGGTACTGCACTTAGAGTGGTATAAAATGAAAAAGACCTGGGGTAATTGTGCAGTCAGATATGAAGTTTTCTGAGCAGTGCAGCCAGAGCAGGTCATGGGTCTTGTGAATGATATAGAGGAATTTTGCCAGCAGGGATAAGTAGGTGATTATACCTTTATATAAGGCAATGGTCAGGCCATACCTTGAATACTGCATACAGGTCTGGGAACTTCATTTTAGGATGGATGTGGAGTTGCTAGAGCAAGTGCAGAGATTTTGTTGGTTGGTTGTTTTGGGTATTTTTCTGGTGCATCAGCTTCCTTGGCCATAATGCGCCGAAACTTATGTTTTTTGGATCTTTATCTGATGTCTTCTGTTATGATTATATTAAATTATAACAATTTATAAGTTTCAGAAACTGGAAAACTTCTGATATATTGGGTCTATATGCTAATACTGCTTGTAATGAAGTAGTTGCTTTTGAGGACGTCAATGTAATTTGACATTCTCATGTAATTTTATGGCAGTCAAGTAGGATACGTTGGACTGTTAGTATTGTTTGACAGTCAAAGCACCGTGGTGGAGATTCAACTCAGAGCAGATAACATTGGTGTGTTCTATTCTTAACAGCACCTCCGTAGCCAGGTGGGCAGGAGCAGCAGTGCGTAGCACACGCTGCTCCTGCAGGGATAAGTAGGTGATTATACCCTAGACCGGGGGGGGGGGGGTGTTTTGAGTCCGTGACCACCAAATACGGAGGATGCGGAAAAAGGCCAGGGAATGACCACCGCATATCCCCGGAGCAACATGGCCTTAGTTGCTAATGCTCCAAAACAACAACAACAAAACAAACAACCTATTCTTAACCCGTTCACATTGGGGCAACCCACTCGTGGATCACTGCTCTAATGTCCACTGGGCAAAGTGATCCACTGGTGGGTCACTGTGGCTAACTATCATCGGATGTTGTGACCCAAGGGTGTCTCATTGTGCTACAAGTCTTATATTCAGTTTTGGCATTACGTGCCCAGTGTTTAAGCATTTCATCGGATTCGCCAGTCCTCCATATATATTTATCTACCAAGTGTCAGTCCAAGATCAATATTTTTTATTTATTGAGGTTTTTGTGGGGTATATAAAATCATATACCCCACATTGGAATAGAAAAAGGAACCAATAGTTGACAGTTTTTATTTCAAATATAATTATTTTTGTTTACAGTGAATTATGTTGAAGCATGCTAGACACAAAGCAGGTTGATTTTCACAATCTTGACAAAATGTTTTAATTTTTATTGCCTTGCGGTCTACATCTTTCTTTCCTTCTTTTTTCAGAAATTTCCTTGTAACATTCCCTGCAACATTTCCTAACTTTCCTTGCTTGACCTTCCATTTTACAAAATGTATGAATTATGTCTGGTGCCTTTGTTACTTTTGTAGTAGACTCACTATTCAATAGACTGTATATTATACTTTCTCGGAATTGAAGGATGGATAGACTATTATTAGTCCAAATTTACTCTGTACCGCCCATGCATTGACTAGCACATGGTACCAAAGATGATCTCCACTGCAGCTTTTTTATACCATTTTTGGGTTTTATACAGGCTACTATAATACAACGCCATTTTGTCAAATAAATCTGCTTACTTCTTTGCTTGATTGTAGCTGATAATAACATTGGATTTCTTGATTTTTTCTCCCTTTCTATTGTTCTTTCCTGTCTCAATTTTACACTGATGAGTTTTGCATGTTTAGCATCATTACTGGTGTTTTATTGACCCATTTCATGATTTTCACTCCTTCGTTATTCTCAAGAGTGATTATGTCTCCCCGCTTCATTTTTTCCCTGTAATATTCCAAGGTATTCCTTTTCGATTGTGTTAGAGTCCCACAGAGAAAGCTTTTCTTTTCTAATAACTCTTGCACTAGAGGGAAACTAGTGTAAAAGTTATTCAAATAAAGAACAGGACCTTCATTGAGCAGATTAGCCATCAGTTTCATTGAGATAGAATGGGAATGTCCTTTACCTTCCACTGAATCGCCCTTTTCAATATAAATAAAGATTTCATGAGTATATTCCTTGGGCAAACATAACTTATAAAATTTGATACCATATATACGAAATTTGTTAGGGATATACTGGCAAAAGAGTAGCCTTCCATGCCAAGGGGCCAACATTTCATTCATCAATGACCAAGTTTTTTCCTGGCTTTAACATGCTTTCAAAATTCCTATTGGCTTTATCTAATAAAATCCTGATTTTGTTGAGATGGTCTTGTCCATTGGCAGTTTCATTGCCAGAGAAATGCCAATATTTCAGCAGATCTAGGAAATTATTCAAGTATAAATTTTTTTTTTTTTTACCAGTTTAATCTTATATCTGGGACATGAGAAATTCCCATTATCAATAATATTCCAAGAAATTTTTCCATTTCCAGTTCAGTGGTTGGTCTCAAATCAGCTTTCTTATATTTGGGTGTTTGCTTTCTTATATTTGTATATCAGCTTTCTTATATTTGTATATTACTAGCTGCTGATGACAAGAAGTCACCATCATATGAAGGATATCGTCGGTTAGAAACAGTTTGTATATGTGGTAAGGTTGGTTCAAATCAGTATAACAAGGATTTCAGCATCTTTATTATATTCATTAATTGAAATTTTAGTTTTTCCTACCTCTTGCCAAATCACATTTTCAGACTTAGATGCATTGGAGATTACTTGAGACTTTGGGTCATTATTTTCATCACTGATTTCATGATATTCATCACTTTCATCAGATTTTTCTTCTGTTTGGATCTTATCATCACCATCACTATAATTAGAATGTATGTCTAAATAATCTAATTCTGACCCGCCGTCAGATCATCACTAAAGAAATATTGTGGCTTCTCTTTTGTCTGCAAGTCCAACTCTGTTCTTGATGTCCCTGGATGATTTTCATTATGTTTCTGGGCACCTTTTTCTTTCAAAAGAGGTACATCTGAATCATCATTATCACTTCTGTTCATCAAACATTCATCTTTAGCTTGTTTTCCATAAAAAGAGGAAGGGTTCATTTCAAAACTTTTTAGAAATATGTATCTATAAATACGAAATACGATAAACGAAAATTCAAAACATCTAAAGAGTTCACCTCAATCTCTAGATTATAGTGATAAATGAAAACGTTCTCCACACGTGCAAGTATTTGAAATGAAGTCAATATGGAGGCAATAACTATTGCCAGTCTCACAGAGTACGAACAAATTGGATAACAATGCTTGTGGTGGTACCAGGAAGTAATTCGAGAGTGTGCATTGGCAACTCACTGGTGCTTATCCCCGTTCATTGACAATACTGAGGCCCCACATGGCAAGGCAAAACACCAGTTGGTAGCTATTAAATTTTTATGAAAAACAAATGACAACCCGTTTTTCTTGCACATACTGTGTTATCTGTCACTTAAATGAACCAAATTATTAAAAAAACACAGTCGTCATTTGTGAAATAAAAGTCATGAGTCTATCTGTCTCTTAGGCTTCATGTTAAATAAATGCCCCAGCAGAAATGTGTTAATCTGCTTAATATAATTCCTGTCTTTTAGATCTGTACTGGTTTTCCATTGTTGTAACAGTGGTTTTATTTGAAATAATTTGTTACTGGCTTGCTCCTGTCATTTTTTTTGCCACTGTTTTTTGCCATTATTTCGGATTGTAATTGTTCCTGCCATTTTTGCTGCCACTGTTTTTCACCGCTATTTCGGATTGTAATTGCTCCTGCCATTTTTGCTGCCACTGTTTTTCGCCACTATTTCAGATTGTAATTTTATAGTCTAGATATGGTATTTTTATGGTTTGGTTGATCAGGCTTTCCGCTTGTTTTCTGCTTGGTCTGCCTGTTCATTACCATCTATTCCAACATATCCGGAAACCCAGCAGAAACTTATGTTTTGGTTTTTTTTTGCAAGTTTTAAGGATATTTTTGATTTTCCATACAGTTGGATGGGTATTTCTGTTATTCTTTAAGGCTTGCAAGGCATTGAATGAATCTGTGAAAATTATACCGTTGGCGATGTTGGTTAGCCACATATGGTTCATGGCTAGTTGTACAGCCTCCAGTTCAGCTGCACTCAGTTGGGTGTAATGGGAGATGATGACATTTGGGAACGTGGCTGCTATTCCTACTTTGGTTTCTGTTTTGGAACCATCTGTGTATATTAAGATAGAATTGCAATGTTAGTCTCTGTAGGCAGTGTGAACTTGCTGGAAATTTTGTTTAGGTAGAAAATCCTTGTTCCAATTATACAAATGGAGATCACATATCGTTTGAATAGTATACCAAGGTGGATATGAAACTTGAGAATATATTGCTATCTGATTGAGATTTATATTACGTTGCTGAATTGAAATGTATTGAAATTAAATGAATCTTAAATGTATGCCTGCTGGTTTGTTGGCATGTGGATGTGCTCTATATAAGTTTTCCAAACTTGGTTCATATAGGCTTGTCCATGTCGGATAGTCATGTATTGAGTTTATCTTTGCAGCGTAGTATAACAGCAAGTTTGTCTCCGGAGTTGTAGTGGTAGTTCATGAGACTCTGCACATATTGCATATCACCTGGAATGGTGGTGATATGCAATATACTCTTAATAATATTCGTAAAGTGCTGTGATGCACTGGATCTAGCCATCTCAGGGCATTCGGTTTGGCTAAGTTGTACATGGGGGCTCCATAGTCCAGTCTAGATCTTATGAGGGCTCTGTATAATCCCAATAAAGTAACTCTATCTGCACCCCAGGTTGTTGTTGATGATAAAACTCTCAAAATGTTTAGTTTCTTGAGGCAATTTGTTCGTAGTTGTTTATATGTTCTACAAATGTTAGGTTTTTATCAAGAATAAGTCCAAGAAATTTTGTAGTTGGCTTGATTGGGATTAATTGTCCATTAAGCTTTAATTCTGGATCTAAATGAAGGTTTCTTTTCCTACAGAAATGCACATTTACTGTTTTTCGTGTGCAGATCGTGAAACCACTTTCCTGAGCTCAATTGCTGACCTTGTTTATCACTCCTTGTAATTGGCGTTCTATTATTCTCATGTTTTGTGATTGGAAAGAGATACTGAAATCACCTACATAAAGAACTGTATTTATGGTAGATAATACCTGTTGGGTTATTGAGTTTATTTTTATTGCAAAACAGGGTGTCACTCAGGACTGATCCCTGTGGTACTCCTTGCTTGAAAACTTTTGAGAGTGTTGTTTGTATTCGTACTTGGAAGGTTCGATGCTGTAAAATGTTCTGGATGAAAATAGGGAGATGTCCACTTAGCTTTAAGTTATGTATGTCCTGGAGAATGCCATAGTGCCAGCTGTATCATATGCTTTTTCAATATCAAAGCATATCATTAGGGTCCTGAGCTGGATATCATCATTCTTCTCTTTCTTGCTTTCTTGGTGATTCCCTTCTACCTCTGACTCTCTCTCTCTCTCTCTCTCTCTCTCTCTCTCTCTCTCTCTCTCTCTCTCTCTCTCAGGGTAATGCGGGAATTTTTTTTGGCTGGTGCAGCATAAGCCTCAGGCTTCCTTGCACCATACAGCTAATAATAATAATAATAAATGTTCTTTTCTAATGAAAGCATTTCGTATGTTGTTTTCTATTTTAATTTGGAGATCCAAGGCTTATCTATGTTTCCTGAAGCCACACTGCACTGGGCACAAAAGGTTATGGTTTTCTAGGTACCACAATTAATGGAAAAGATTATGCATTTATGATCTTTCCCATTAAAATTCCTAGGCAGCGGGTGAGTGCTATTAGATGGTAGCTGTTCAGATTAGTAGGATCTTTGCCAGGTTTAGGGAAAGCAAGGACAATCACATGATGCCACATGTTAGGAAATTCATGCTCCATATAAATTCTGTTGTATAAAAAAAGTAGAGTCTGTAATGATTCTTCACCGAGTTTCTTTATCATTATATGATTGATGCTATCTGGACCTTCTGCACTTTGTTTTGTTTGTGACAGTACCTTATGGAATTCCATTATGGTAAGTGGATGGTTATATTGTTCTATATATTTTGTGGAGAATTTTAAATTGCATTTTTCTTGATTATTTTTATGTCTGGAATTTCAGTGGATAGGATGTCGTGGCAGATATTCTGGAAAAAGTTTCACCTAAGGAAGGCATTTGCTATTTGTTTTGGATCAGCAATATCCTGCCCTTGCCAAGTGATAACTGGATGTACTAAATTTTGGTATGTATTGTTCATTTTTCTTATTTTATCCCAAACTTTTTTAGTATTTGTAGTTCTATCTATTGTTGAGGCAAAACATATCCAGGAGGCTTTCTTGCATGCCTGTCTGACATATCTTGCTCTTGCTCTCATTTTTTAAAAAAGTATTAGATTGTCTGTGATAGGACTGTTGCAAAAAATATTCCATGCTCTATTTCTATCTCGTTTCATTTGAATACATTCCTCATTCCAACAAGGCTTTGGAAATAGAGGAAGTTTGGTGGATGTTTTTGGTATTGATGGTTCTGCTGCTTGGCTAATTTGGTCGATTTCATATTGTACTGCTTGGTCAATGGTTAGTTGTCAGACTTTCTGTTGTTTGATTACTGCTAGAGCTTTGAATTTTTCCCAGTCTGTTTTGTGAAGCTTCCCCATTTGGGTTTTTGTCTGGATTGACATGGGATGTTTATTGTTAAAGTGGCAATAATGGGATAGTGGTCAGTGTGTAATGGATCTTCATGAACTGTTCATTCTAAAACAGGATATAATGATGGGGAGCATAAAGTAAGATCAACTGCTGTGCTGGTTCCTGCTGGAAGTTGTGTTTTCCACTATTCAGGAGGGTTAGATTTTTGGCATCTATTACCTTTTCTATTTACTGTCCTCTTTTATTCAATCAGTTCTTCTAAGTCTTCATTGCTTATTTCTTGGTTTGGGGGTAAATATATTGATATTATTGTTATTAAACTATTTGCTGCTATATGTACTGTTACTGCTTCAAGAGGGGTTTGTAGGTGGACTATTTGAACAGGTATGTGAGAATTCACAAGGATGGCTACTCTTCAGTGAGCTATAGAATTATTTATTTGATCTCACCTATATATAGTGTAGTTTTTTGATTACAATTGTATCCTCAGGTTTTAGATATGTATCTTGTAAGAAGACACATAACAGGTGATACTGATAAATTAAATCTTGGACATAATCGATATTATTGCGGAAACCACAACAATTCCATTGAATAAAGGTACTACCCATTGTTTTGTTTTATTTTAGATGATTTTTCTGGTTGTTTTTCTCATTAACGTTTTATATTTTTCTCTCCATGATTTGTCTTTTTTGGGGAAATATGGCTTTCCAGTGTCCACATCTTTCTCGGGAAATATTTCTAGAACGGGTTCTTCTTCTTCTTCTTCTTGTGTTTTTCCTGCTATGTCCATTTGTTCGGCAACATGATGCACTGTTATTGAGGTGTCTTCTGTAGCTGTGAAATTGCTGAGATAGTGGTGTTTGCAGCCTGGTCTCCATGGTCTTGTTTCCGCTGTTTTGGATACGTGAGCCATTTGCATGTCCAATCCAACCGCAATTCATTTGGTGCAATTGTAACTTCGGTTTGTGACCCTGTTGTTTCTGGGTTATTTGTGCTACTTGTGTTGACTAGTTGTAACATCTTTCTGGCTGCCTGGAATGTGACTTTGTTGTAGTTTGTATTTTTGGATTTTTCTTTCCTGTTTCCATCTTTTGCATTTCCAAGAGTAGGCGGTGTGATTTCCACTACATTTTGGGCATTTAGGATCTCGCGAACCACATTTGGCACGTACTGCTATTCCTCTGGATGTTGTCTGTGAATGTCTGTATTTTTGACATTTAAAACATTGGATAGGATTTCGTATGTAGGGTTGGATTTGACAAAGCAAGTATCTTGCTTTCATGTGCTGTGATGGACTTGGAGCATTAAAAGTTAAAATGGTATTTTTGTTCTGGATAATTATTCAATCTTTTTTGACTGTTATTCTTTTAACATGAATGACTCCTTAGTTTTTCATTTCTTGTAATATTTCTTGTTCTATTATACTGAGGAGATCCCATTCAGAGATTACTCCTTTCAAGGTGTTAAAAGTATTATGGGGTGTAACTATTACCGAGATCTTGCCAAAAGTGGACGTTTTCATCAGTTGCTCTGACTGTCATATATTGGCTGTCTTGTTTAGTAGGTTGCCTGATTTTAACCTTTTTATTGATTTTGGAGTTCCTGCTATATTTTCCAAACATTTTTGTATCAGGAAAGAGGATAATTTTCCTGTGAACTGTTCGCTAGTACAATGAATGATGAGATATTTTGGTGCGGTATCTCATATATATCGGTTTTTTGTCTTTTTGCCATGTTAATTAATAAGAAGAAATCTTATTAATTTCTTCATGCTCTTGAATTGATTGGGTTGTGTTGGAGGATTGTGGCTTTCTTGTCAAAATCCACGGTGTTTGCTCCTTTTTACCCTGGGGGTGAGAGCTTTTCCTCCCAGGTTTCCAGCCCTGCCACGTGGAGGCAGGAGTGGTGCCACCTAGTAACCAAGCAGGGCAAAAAAAAAGGGTTAGTAATTGATTAATATAAAGAAAGGTGACTTTCCTTTTTGTATTAGTAAGTTTTAATGCGTTAAATGTTATTAACATATAGAGTAAGAGTTTAGGGAATTGCAAACACTCACAAAAAAAATAAAGGTATTTATAATAATTGCCACACTAGATAATTCGGTGAAAGGTCGCTTGAATCACTACGCTCGGCACTCGGGGCCTGAGTGAAGAGAAGGGCAAAAAGATTGGTGAGGGGAACAAAGGGGTGCTCTTACCAAGAAGAGCTTCAGTTCTGCGAATTGCAGCATCTGGAGACTAGGCACCTGTGAGGTGATCTGATTGAGTTGTATAAGGTCTTGCGTGGTTTGAGCAGACTCAATGCTGATGGGATTCTTCCTCTTGCTCAGATTAAAAACCTGAAGGTCATAAACTTAAATTGCGGAAAGAAAGTTTTAGAATAGATGTGCAGGAATTTGCCTTTAGCCAGCAGGTAGGTGATTGCTGGAACAAACTTCCATGTGTTGTTGTGGAAGTTAACAGCTTAAATAAATTCAAGAAAGAACTGGGCAAACTTTTGGAGCGAATGGATGAGTGAAATGGGAAGTGTGGTTTTTTTTTTGCTGATACTCTATAAGCTTGCTTTCTTGCATCATATGCAAGTTAATAACTAATGCAAGCTAGGTTTGGAAACAAAAGTTTACAAGTAACAAGCTAGTAACTAATGCTAACTGTATCAAAAATATATCACAGGGTATCAGTTTATATTATTTATTTTATAACCATCTCCCTAGCACAACATGTTAATTATAGAACTTATCATGAAAGTTCTTTTGTAGTATGTGGCAGCTTAGGAAGAGAGAATGAAATATCCTGCCAGGTAGTGGCATGGAGGAGGTCAATATATGAAGTTATATGTTCCATTAGAGTAAACAGCAATCTGCATACCTGATGTTCAGTAAAGGATTCCACATGCTGATATAAGGGTTCTCTAAGATCAGGGCTTACTTCAAATACATTCCGTAGTTGTGCATGAGGCAACTGAAGTAACGCCTGGAACGACTGTGGTTTAGTTCTTTGACAGCATTTAATAAAACCTTCCCATACTTTCTTTTGTTTCCAAACCTATAAAAAGAACAGTTGGAAATCTATCAGTAAATTTTTAAGCAGGTAATGAAACATTTTTCAAATATTTTAAATGATAGATAATTTTTACTATGATTTTTTAAATATCATAATAAAAATCATTCTATCATGATTTCTCATTAACCTGCTCATAAAAAAAAAAAAAAAAAAATGCTACTTTTTAGGCTGGTTATATGAAATAATAATGATTATCTTCTGTAAAACAGATTAACAGAGATCATACAATAAGTTCACATCATTTGATTAAAGACCATGTTACAACTACTTTTACTGTCCTTATGTTAAACTGGCAGTGTATGGAAATTGTTGAAAGAACAATTAAAGACAATTAAGTATGAACTATACAATGAATATGGCACTTTCACAAAAGTGATCTCTTTATGACCATTATTAATATTAAAAAATATTTTTATATTCTTTGCTGGGATGATTAATGGATATTAATATTTAATACTGCAGGGTTATGCGACCCATATTATTCAAATGTTTTCAATATTACAAATAGATACGTTCTTAGTGAAAAAAGAAAGCGAGCAGTGTTAGGAACAAATAATAAAAGTATTAGAAATAATTAAAAGTGAACCAAGGATACAGAGAGAGAGAGAGACTGGTAATTTAAGCATAAGGAAAACTACAGGTTGATTTGTATACAGGGTGTCTCAAAAATATTGGTACAAACGTTTTTTTTTTTTTTTTTGGGTAGTTGTTGGGGTATCGGCTTCTGTGGCCATAATGCACCTCCCAAGGTTTTTGCAGTACTTTGATCCAAGCCCGAGGCGGGATTCGAATCCGCGACCTTTGGGTTGCCAGGCAGGCACTTTACTCACCCAGCTACAAACGTTTAGGGGAGATAGGTAACATCTAAAGGAATGTGAATCGCATAGGAACCCATAACCGGAAACGTCACCGTAAGTCGGTACATGGTGCTATTCATCAGTTCGCAAGAGGGAAAATTTCTGGTTTACTCATTCAAGCAGTAGTCACCACATGAAGAGCATGCATCGGTGTACGAACTGTGAGCTGGCAGACATGTACCTAGTGTATGGATTAGCAGAGGGCCCACATGCTGTGCAACCCCATGCGGCACAACATCACTTCGCAATAAATGTGTGGGCAGGTATGGTCAGTGACTGCTTAGTTGGCCCATACCTGTTACCATCCTGCATGAACTCCGCTAAATATCAGATCTTTCTTGAACAAGTTCTACCAGGGTTACTTGACAATGTTCCAGCAAATGTGAGATGCAACATTTGGTTTCAACATGATGGGGCACCTGCCCATTATGGAAGGTGTGTTCTTGACCATTTGAACAGCCGTTTTGGGCGTCGATGGATTGTGGCCGTGGTGGACCCGTTGCCTGCCCCCCCCCCCCCCCCCCCCATGCTCACCTGATTTATCGAGCCTTGATTTCTTTCTGTGTGTGTGTGTGGGGGGGGGGGCTCAAATCTATCGTGTATGAATTGCCTTTGGAGACGGAAATGGATCTCATGGCGAGACTTGTCCGCACTGCTGCTACTGTCAAAGAAACTCCAGGTGTGTTCAACCGTGTCCTCCAATCCATGCTGCGTCGGTGTCACGCATGCATTATGTCTCATGGTGGAACCTTCGAGCATCTGTTGTAACATCATGAACTGCATCCGTCTCGTACTCCATTGTTAATATTATGTCAAATAAATGTTTGCCACTAATTAATGTCTTGTGTCATTTCTGCTTCTTGTGCCTCTGCTACTACTTTCCCGTGACGTTTTCGGTTATGGGTTCCTATGCGATTCATATTCCTTTAGATGTTACCTACTTCCCCTAAACGTTTGTACCAATATTTTTGAGACACCCTGTATAAAGTAAAACCTTTGTTAATGGACACCTTTTTAAAAGGAACAACTTTTGTTGTTGAGAGTAAGAATTGTATTCTTAATATAAATTTTTAATATGAATTACATGCTACACGACTTCACCAAGTGGACACTAGTATGAACATGGACATTTTAATATCCTTTATATATTATCAACTTTCCTGGATCTGACACTTATATTCACTCAAGGGTAACATTTGTAATTAACACATTTACTACTTGTGATATGTAGACATTTTCTACAACAGCAGGTGAAGGTCAAGGTCATTATAGTGCAACAATTAGGCTTTTAATGGCTCATGGAGTACACTGCATATTGTATCATAAATATAGTCACCATTGCTGGTACAGAATGTTTCCCAACTACGTTTGGGCTGTCCAAAGTACATAAAAAATAATAATAATAATAAAAAAAAAAAAAAAAACTACCAATGGAATGTATAGGCAATTTTTACCAGCAACTATTTTCACAATATTCTGTAGGTTCTCAATTATGAAGAGTCCTTCCACCAGAGGTGCCTCCACAGCCAGGTGGGCTGAAGCAGCAGTGTGTAGCACACGCTTCTTGATTAGACCAAGGGTTCGAGTCCGTGACCACTAAATACGGAGGATGTGGAAAGGTCAGGGAATGACCACCGCATATCCTCGGAGCAATATGGCCTTAGTTGCTAATGCTCCTAAAAACCAAATAACAACAACCTGCCACCAGAGGATGCAGGTGAATAATTTTGCAGGCCAGGTTCATCATATAATTCTGAAACTGTACCTGGATACCAAAGGAGGTTCTTCCAAAATGACAATTCCAACTTGGGGGGGGGATGAAGAAAGCTAAAATCAGGCATGGTTCCCCTTTTCTTCAATGCCACCATGTTCTAGGCTTTTGAGTTGGATTTTTTTTTTTTTTTTTCCCTGCATTAAAGACAAAGGCCATTATGCATGACGACAAAGTCACAAAATGTCAGTTGTGTTGGTAATGTTGGGAGGATCAGCAGAATCGAATGCAATAGATGACTGCATTCTATGCAGAGCCAAGCAAGAACAAATTCCTCTTTAATTCTTACACAGACTACATTGCCATCTTCTGATCCCAAGCTTAATCTGATATATTTTTGTTACCTGCCCATGAGTCTTGCCACTGTGGATATATTTTATTATACGCTATTTGACTGGTATACAACAAGATTATCTGCGGGAGCTACTGATTTTGCTGTGTTATCAGCCAAATCATTTCCACTAATTGTCATGTGGCTGAGGATCCATAACACTGCATAAGCAGTATATCTATCGTTAATAAAGCTTATATTACATTTAAGGAATTGAATATATAATAAACTGCAGAGATTGGTAATTTCTTATGTAATCCAACACTAACTCTACAGAGGAAATTCTATAGCGTTCCCTCTGTAGCATATGCTTCGTCGTGGAGAATATAGATTCATCACAATTCTGCTGTAGGAATATATCCATTACTTGGTTGATCTATCAGTTGGCTTCTGAAATGTTGAGAGCTTGGTTTCCAGCCTTGGATTTCTTTCTTCTTTTGGGCGAAGTATGGATGGTGCCTGTGTCCATTTCTTTCTCCAAAAAAAGAGTTCCATGAATGAGTTATCTGGTATCTCCTTCACCTAAACATCCATTCTTTCTTGTGTTTCACAAGGTGCTTCAGTGTTCTGCAATTTTATTTTAACACTAGGTTTTAATAGAAGGAGGTAATTATATAGGATGGCAGCTGAATGGTCTTTCTGGACAGGTGTTTGTGGGCTTAATATATATACCATATGATGAGAGTAAATAACTCTTCAGGTGGTAGTCAATTTGGCTTGTGTTCAGATGGAACACTTCCCTATAACCTTATGGGTGAAATGAAGGTTTATTACTATTTGCAGGTTTCACAGCTAACCTTGCTTCCTGGTGTAATACAGTAATACAGACATGAGGCAAATTTCCGCACATCTATTCTACAACTGTCTTTCCTCAATTTGAATCTATGGCTCCTTAGGTTCATAATCTCAGCAAGTGGAAGAATCCCAGCAGAATTCAGCATGCTCAACCCATTCAAGGCCTTCTACTTCAATGAGATCACCTTGCAGGTGCCTAGTCTCCAGCCACTGCAATTTACAAAACTTAAGCCTCTCTTGGTAAGGGGATCCCTTTTCCCCTCACCAATCTTGTTGCCCTTCTCTGTATATGCCCAAGCAAATCTATATCCTTCCTAAAATGAGGCCACAAGACCTGTACGCAGTACTCAAGGCGTGGTCTGACCATTGCCTTATTTACACAAAGGGATAATCACCTCCTTTTCCCTGCTAGCAAAAAAATTCTCATATATCATTGACAAAACTCCATGACTGTCTTGCAGCCTGTCTGCACTGCTCAGAAAACTTCATATCTGACTGCAGTTACTCCCAGATCCTTTTTATTTTCTACCACCCTAAGTGTAGTACCACACGTTGGTACTTTTCTCTTGGGTTACTTCTACCCATATGCAGTACTTTGTATTTGTAAATGTTAAACTTCAGTTGCCACTTCTCAGCCCATATGCCCAAATTTTCTAGATCCTGTTGCAGTAGCACAGTGCCATTACTGTCATTAAAAACCCTGCCAACCTTTGTATCATCTGCAAACTTTGACACTAATCTTGATATATCTTCATCAATATCATTGATAAATATACAAAACAACAGTGGACCCAACACCAAACCCTGTGGGACTCCACTAATAACATTAGTCCATGAAGAGCAGCACCCATTGATTACTACCCTCTGTCTTCTCCCATTCAACCACCCTTTAATCCATTGTAGCAGCTTACCCTTAATGCCATTCTGCTTCAATCTGAACAGTAATCTTCCATGTGCAACAGTGTAAAAAGCTTTCCTGAAATCCAAGTATATGATATCAAAATTATTTTCTGCATCCAGTTCCTTTGTAACCACATTATAATATCCAATCAAATTTGTCAGACAAGACTTTCCCTTAACAAACCCATGATGTGTCTGAATTATTGCTGCAGGTCTTGCCTAGATGATCCTGCAATGCACCTTTAACCAGTGCCTCCATTATTTTACCCGGAACAGAAGTTAACTAACTGGTCTGTAATTACTCGTGTCACCCTTCGATCCCCCTTTGTGAATAGGGGATACATCTGCACATCTCCAGTCCATGGGGACTTCCACTGAGTCCCACAAGCTCTCATAATTATGGCTAAGGATTTGCTTAGTTCCTTTGTTTAGGTCCTAAATTGGCATACCTGGCAGATTAGGACCTAAACATACAATAATTTCACGGTCTTTTGCTTCACAAAGGGTGCATATGCAAGGGCACTGTGACAGGCAATTTGAGAGGATTTGGAATATATGGCCTCACTCGAGCAGTGAATATATTCGGCTCTGATTGAATTAGGAGACAATGGTAAATTGAAGTTAAGGATGAGATTGCTAGTGAGGGACTAGATATTTATCCCTATGCACAAACATTCATCTTGCAGTGGATTGAGTTCAGAACAGATTTCCTCTTTAGACACTTCGGGAGGTCCCATTCTAAGACAATTCCTCAGAGCGAGTTGTGTCTTGTGGGGGTGTTACCACAATTGGCACCCCCCCAAAGAGATAGCTCGGAGGAACTATTCTGAGTGTTTATCACACTTCATTTCAGAGAGGGTATCCTCAGAACACAGCCATTTAGGAGATTCAGGAGAGCATGCCAAACTCTTCTAAATAAAGAAGGGTGACATTTTCCATATAGGTTTCTCACCAGTGGAATGGATTATCAGGTATTCTAGGTATTGGATTTGACCTAATTTCGATTATGGACCTCTCAGCTGATGTTACGTTATCTGATTCGTTGACATAACACTCTAGTACGGACTGTGTTGTCGTCCCAGAATACGAATTTAGATTATCAAGATTCATATTAGTTTTTATTTTGTTTTACGGCCCTGGGAAGCCCTGACAAGCAATAAATGCACTAGGGGATGGGAAGGCAGATCTAACAGACACCATACCTGCACCTCTGTCGGCCTGAATCCTGCTATCGAACCATCAAAGTAGGGGCATGGCATTGACACAGTTGGCCATTGTGGGCAAATCCACTAGATGACTGATTCTGGATTAGCCATTCATGAATCACTTGTCTTGCCAAGGAAGCAGCCAAAGTAGAAGATGGTCCACAACTAGGGCTTACAATACCGGTCAAAATCTTAATACCGGTATTTTTAATTTATGAAACCATGAAACCGGTATTCCAAAAACAAACATTTTTCTCAATAAATTTTGATGACAATTAGGTGCAATAGAGTAAGGAAAAAAACAAGTACTGTAATTACAGTCAGTTCTCATATGACGTGTTTACACTACATGAATTCGAACATACACGATTTATAAATAGGGGAACGATATCATATATAACACGAACTGAATTCACTTATGCAAGATTCGTCTTTGTGTTTACAAGAAATGGCAGCTGAATGTGGAATCACCCCAACTGAATGCAACACGATAAGAATGAAGAGAAGATTCTGAAAATGTATTTATGTTTTTCTATATTAGTGAAAGGGAAACATATTTCACCGTAATAATGTAAAAACCCCACACAATTCCAGCTATCGGTATTATCGCAAATGCCATTAGATCGAGTTTACTACCAGTTTATAACAGATTCCACTATCAGAAACGCAAATGGAAATTGTTTTTATTGTTTTATGGTAGTAACCCCTAGAAATGTGCTTTAGTAAAATGTGAGGTGTTAATAGTGTATCTCTGCCTTTACGGTGTTGTTTATTCAGTTGCTACAATCGCACAGCTTTGTTTATGTGTATCAAGTGTGCCTCCTCATTTTGTAATTGTGCTTTATTCCCTAAAAATTAGTAAAATACTTAAAAGGTGTGAAAAAGAAGCGTCCTGGTGAAGACACTGCAGATTCAGAGAGAAAAAGAAAAGCAATATCGATAAACAGAGGCGGACTGGGTCAAAAATTCTTACCCGGGAAAATTTGTAGTGGCCTCATACTATGGTTTATGGCCAAAATCACACTGGCCTCCGGGCACCGGGGTTTCCCTGATAAGGCTTATGGCCAGTCCGCCTATGTCAATAGAGAAAAAATATGAAATTGTGAAATGCTTTCAGTGAAATGAAAAGACCATGTGATACTGCACATGCCACAGGCCTAAATGAGGCAACGCCGAGAATTAGAAAGAATGCAGAGAAAATAAAAACAATTTTCATAGCAGGAACAACTCAAAGTGTAATTAAAATCCATTAGATCAAGACACAAAGAATTGGAAGAGATGGAATGGCTGTCATCTGTTTGGATAGAAAATCAAACAAAAAACAAGTTTGCTTACGAAAGAAGCAACAGCATCAGCAATATTTTATTGCGTAATAGTCATAATAAAATACATATTTTATTACGATTATTTATTGTGTTTGGTAATGTTTTGGTTACAAACGTGTGTTCAATCTTGGGTGGTCAGCACCTAACCTGATTTTTCCCATATGGCCTGTTGTTTATATTGCACGATTTTCCATTGCACGAGGGTTTCTAAGAACACAACTTTCGTGCTATTCGAGGACTGGCTGTACTTGAATTCATGTTTTAAATAAACTTTTATTGCAATAATAAATATTCTGAAAAAAATCATTAAAATACAGTTATTCTTAAAACAAAAAAAATACATATTGTTACTGAAAAGTTTAGCTATGTTTAAGCATCCACACTACCTGTCCGAATAAAGTGAGCTCTTAAGAAACATAAGCAATCAATAGTATGATTGTTTAAAATGGATCTAATTTTGGTACATACAGTATTTGATTAGTGGCAAAAAACGCCCTTTCGGATTCTATTGTACTGAGATAATCGTAGAAGATCTCAGTCCATATTTTCTAGGCTGTGAACTTTTTTAGCAAAAATAGTTAAAGGTATTTCATTAATTTCAAACTCAAGTTCATCTTTTAAAATCTCATTGGAGTCAGGCAATTTCTTATTTTGGAAAGAATTTGCGGAATACCGATGTTCTGTTCTATGTTGGTTTTCCATGGTTGAATTATGTTCATCATTTTCTGAAGGAGAATGACGTTTTATTAAGCGAAGTATAATTTTCACTATAGTATCTTCACTGAGTCTGGGAGAGAGCAAAGAGTGGGGATAAGGAATAAAGAAGAGAGCAAAGAATGCAATTAAGGAATTTTTCACATATATAAATGCAAAGAACAGAAGGACAAATCAGATTGGACCCTTATGTAATAGACGTGGGATAGTATTACATAACATAGCTGAAGTTGCAGATGAACTCAACAGTTACTTTACATTGATATTCATATAAAAAAACCCTTTGTGTCAATGAGATGTTACGGAAGTGAAGTTGAAAAAATGTTATTAATGATGTTGAAATTTCAAATGATTATTTAATGAGAACTTTCACACTTATAGGCGAGTAAGGCTCCTGTGGTTGATGGCATATACTCTATAATCTTAAAGGAGGTGGCAAGTGATGCATTGAACCATTAAGGCTAGTTATGAGAGCATCACTGGACAGGAGAGATTCTGTTGGATAGGTGTAAATTGGAACGTAAAGGCGGTTCTAGGAGTGTAACGGGAAATTACCAACCGGCCAGTCTAACTTCAGTAGTAGGGAAAATCATGGAGGCAATGATCAAGGGTGGAATTCAGGATCATTTAGATAGAAATGGAATTCTGTAGGAATACACAGCATGGTTTTGTAAAGGGAAAATCATGTTTAACAAATCTGGTTAACCATTTTGACAGGTCACTTGTGAGCTGGATTTAGGGAATAATTTCGACATTGTTTATTTGGATTTCAGCAAAGCATTTGACTCAGTCCCACATGAGTGGTTTCTTCATAAATTGGAGCAGGCTGGAATCAGAGGGAAAATCCTTAGATGGATAGCACGATGGCTTGAGGGCACCAGGCAGAAGGTTGTGATAAATGGTTATTCCTCATATTGGGTTAATGTAAGAAGTGGGGTTCCCTAAGGATCAGTATGGGGACCACTGTGGTTTTTAATTATCTTAAATGGCATCTATGAAGGGATGGAGGGCTTGAGGTCTAAACTTGCAGATAATGTAAAGATCAGTAGAGCAGTTAATGATTGCTGCCAAGCAGAGCTTCTTCAGAGTGACCTAGGTAGACTTCCGGGATGGTCAAAAAAGTGGCAGCTATGCTTTAATTCAGCAAAATGTAAGGTCTCACACTTGGGGAATAGAAACCCCAAAATAACTTATACACTTGGTGGAGTTGAACTAAAGTTAGTAGTGGAGGAACGGGACTTGGGAGTTACGATAGGGTCAGACATGAAGTTGTCCGAGAATTGTGGACAGGTTGCAAGGTTGCATGGTGTCCTATCGATGATTTATCGAACATTTGCTAGTAGAGATAACGTTATAATCACATAAAGGTTATAAAATCACCTTTATGTGATTAAATTATAAACAATTATTTTTTTTAAATTAGTACCAAATAACTGATATTTTCTGTATTAATACCACTATTTAAATACTGGAAAAAAATGACAAGGATCTCGGTATTGTAAGCCCTAGCCACAACCACCAGGATCACCACTTTTCGAATTTCCATGCGTTACAGTGCACAGCAAACATGTCATATTTTTATGATGTTAATCTGGAAGTTCATCAACGGGACCATCCAGGAAGGTACAAGTCTACCAATGATGGATATTTTGGCAGCTGTTTTTGTAGAACACACTTGTTTGCTTTGTAATCATGACAGTCTTGAAAATTAATATCACCATAAGTAAAATGCTTGCCACTCAAAAAGAACATCAAGGATAAAAAAGGAAGTAGTAGTAGTAATAGAGACATGTAATGCAAGATTTGGCCAGTTACTCCTTGAATTTATTTAAGCTATCAACTTCCACAATGACAGATGGAAGTTTCTTCCAGCAATTAACCAACTGCTGGCTAAAGACAAATTCCGTACATCTATTCTACACCATCTTTCCTAAATTTGAATTTATGCTCTCTCAGGTGTGTAATCTGAGCAAGCAGAAGAATCCCATCAGAATTCGGTGTGCTCAACCCATTCAAGGCCTTAAACACTTTAATTAGATCACTTTGTAGATGCCTAGTCTCCAGCCGCTCCAATTTGCAGAACTCTTTAGTCTTAGTAGATCATATCATTTTCATCAAGAATGGGAACTAGAATACTTTTTTGTAATGATAAAAGAAAAATGTTGTTCGATTTATTTTTCCGTGGCTATACCCAAAAAAAAAAAAAAAGGAAATTTAGAAAGGCACTTCAATGCACTCCACGGTAAATACCAACCGAATTTTCTGCCTAATAGTGACCTTAGAAAAAATAAATTAAAAGAACTTAAATCAAGATTATTCGCACAACAAAATTTCTTTGTGAAACCTAAAGCAGTAACTGTAGCACCATTTAAAGTGGGTCATCTTCTTGCAAAAAAATGCAAACCATTTTGTGATAATTCATCAGATGCATTTTAGAAATAACAGATTCTCTTTTTGAAAATGAAAATTTAAGAACAAAAATGAAATTAGAAGTGCTCTTCAAGATCTGCAATTATCTCTATATACTGTGATATGATGCATCAAAAAAATTAGTAAAAATGTGAGCAAACAATTGCGTACTCACATTGCTAATTGGGTGTCCTTTTCTTTACAACTGGATGAATCTACAGACGTCAGTGATACAGCTCAAATTTATTCGTATGGTTTTCAATGATTCTGCTACTAGAGAAGAACTGCTGGGTATGGTTGCATTAAAAGAAAGAACTGGAGGTCTTCATATATTTAACGCACTCAAAAATTTTATGGAAAAATATTAAATTACCACTATTTAAGCTGGTATCAATAACAGATGATGGGGCATCTTAAAGGATTCCTCACATTGACCCAAAAGGATGATGAATTCCCAGATTTTTTGAGTTACCACTGTATCATCCACCAACAAGTGTTAACCAGCAAAATATTAAATACTAAAAGTGTTATGGACATAGCTTTCAAAATCGTGAATTCCATCAGATAACAATCTCATCAGAGTAGACTTTTCAAAATGCAACTCGATGAAAATGAACCAGATCTGATATTACACACAGATGTCAAGTGGCTGAGTCAGAATAAGTTTCTACAGAGATTTCAAAATTTGTTGAATGAAATTTAAAAGATTTGTTGATCAAAGGGGAGATGATTATCAATAGCTACAAGATACAGTGTGTAGAGTGATGTAATCTGGCTTTTTTGGCAGATTTTACCAGTATATTAAGTGATCTGAATTTGGAATTACAAGGTAAAAATAAAAATGTGTGTGACATGATTAGTAGTATTTCTGCATATAAATATCAATTTTTAGCAATGGCTAAGGATCTCAAAAAAAAATTATCATTTTGCAAATATGCAAGATCATTTGCAAAAATATCCTGTTTTTGAATTTCATAGACAGAAATATGTTTCTGAAATTGAGAATGTTGTGGATGATTTTGAAACCAGATTCAGTGATTTTAAAACAATTGAAGACATTGTTCAATATATTTCTTATCCATTTAATGTTGACTTAGATACGAAACAAATTGAAGAAAAACGCTGAGATTTTTCACATGAAGAAAATATTACTTGAAAATGAAATTATTACATTGCGAAACAATATCTTCCTAAAAGCCAGATCATCAGAAAAAGACTTTGTGAAAATGTTTGCCGAGTACCCAAATGTAAAAAAATGCAGTGAACTTTTAAATTCCTGTTTTGGTTCCTCATATCCATGTGAATTGGCCTTTTGGTATTTGAAACAAACAATGACGAAGAATTGCTCTATTCTTACGGACTTGCATACAGAAGATCCTTTACAGTTGGCCTTATCACAGTATATCCCCAATTTCGAAAGCTGGGCAGATGACACAAAGACACAAACTTCACATAAATTAAAAATTTAAATACGAATGAATTTAAAATAAGAATTCTGAATTGTATTTAATTTTTATAAGCAACATTTTTCGATATGTGTTGATTAACTTTTTTAACCACATGTAACAGATTCTTGAGAAGGTAGATCGCTGCACATTTTGAAGAAAAAAGTAGATCGCATCACAAATAAGTAGCCCACCCCTGTTGTATATCACTAACAATACTCCATGACCTGCTCTGGTAGCCTGTCTGCATTGCTCAGAAAACTTCATATCTGACTGCACAATCACTCCCATGGTGGTTTTTATTTTCTACCACCCTAAGTGTAGTATCATACAGTTGGTACATTCCTCTGAGATTACTTCTACCCATATGCAGCACTTTGCATTTGTCAATATTAAACTTCAGTTGCCACTTCTCAACCCATCTGCCCAAATTTTCTAGATCCTGTCACAGTAGCACACTGCCATTACTGTCATTAACAACCCTGCCAACCTTTGTGTCATCTGCAAACTTCAAAACTAATCCTGATATACCTTCATCAATATCATTGATAAATATACAAAACAACAGTGGACCCAACACCGAACCCTGTGGGACTCCACTAATAACATTAGTCCACAAAGAGCAGCACCCACTGATTACCATCCTTTGTCTTCTCCCACTCAACCATCCTTTTATCCATTGTAGCAACTTACCCTTAATACCATTCTGCTCGAATTTGTACAGTAGTCTTCCAGGCGCAACAATGTCAAAAGCTTTTCTGAAATCGAAGTATATGATATCAAAATTATTTTTTGCATCTAGTTCCTTTGTAACCACATCACAGTGCCCAATCAAATTTGTCAGACAAGACTTTCCCTTAACAAATCCATGCTATGTCTATATTATTGCTGCAGTCTTGTCTAGATGATCCTGCAATGTATCTTTAACCAGTGACTCCATTATTTCCCTTCGTGAATTGGGGATACATTTGCACATCTCCAGTCCGTGGGGAACTTCACCTGAGTCCAAGGATGCGCTCATAATTATGGCTAAGGGTTTGTTTAGTTTCTTTAACATAAATGGATAGATCTCATTAATCCCAGATACTTTGTTATGTTTAACTTCAACAATTTCTCCCCCACTTTGCTCTCACTTATTACAAAATCATTAAGCACCCTGTTACAGTTTGATAAACTTTTGGCATTTTCCTCCCTTAATAATTCCTCATGTGTCAATGTAGATGCAATATACTTATTCAGTTTGTCAGCTATCTGAGCAGGATCATCACAGCAGTCGAACCATCGATATCAAGTGGACAATCTGATTTATCCCCTTCTCTTCTGAGTTTATATAAGTAAAGAAGTCCTTGCTTTTTATTTTAGCATCCTTTGCCAAAGATTTCTCATAATCTGCCTCTGCTTGCCTAATCTCCTTTGTGACTTGATTAGAGACTAGCATATATCTGCCATAGGCTTCTGTGTTGCCTGATAATTTATATACATCCCATGCATTTTTCTTCTGTCATGAGTTCATCTGCCATATATTTTGTCAATATTTGTTCATCTGACATAAACTTTGAACAGTATTTCTTAATCGGTATGAAAAGCCTAGTAGCTTCCATGATTCCTTAAATTCCTTATATTCTTCTCACTTAGAATTTGCTATTAGTAACAGCATTTGTCCCACTGTACAGAATTTAAAAACTGTCTGAGACCACTGCAGTCACCTTTACGGAAGCAAAAACCCTTCCCTTTACCCCTGATGGTAATTATATCTTTAATTAAATCCCACATCAGTATACTGTGATCACTGCCACCTAGTGGTTCCTTTATCTGCAAATTCTTAATGCACGAAATATTCACTGCTGCTAACCAGATCAAGAGTATTACTCTCTCTGGTTGCCTCTCGAGCATGCTGCTGCTGCTGCTGCTGCTGCTGCTGCAGAAAACAATCATCCAATAAATCCACAAAAGTCTTGCTAGTGCGCGACTGACCAATCCAAAAGTTCCAGTCAATATCTGGGAAGTTAAAATCCCCCATTATAATACAATCTGATCTACTAGCCCATTCTATTTCTCTGTACTACTGTTCGTTGTACTCATTAGAGTCATTAGGCCTATAACACACTCCTAATCTCATTTTTTCTTTCCCAGTGTTTAAGTCACACCAAACTGACTCAACATTGCACTGTTCATCTATATCGACTGGATGCACTTCCTTAGATTTTATGTTTTTCTTACTTAACAGCATAACCCTGCCTCCCTTCCTATCCTGTCTATCCTTTCTGTACAAATTCTGCATTCCTAATATCTGTGTGACACCACGTCTCTGATATCTCAACAATATATTGTCTTGTCTTGACCAGCACTTCAAATTTATTTACCATACTTCTAGCATTGGTGTACATGCAAGTATACATGTGCCAATTCTTATTCTTAGTTAACCTAACACAGCTCATGTATTTATTTGTTTCATAATGACTGCCACTAGTCCTTGAAACCCCCAGCTCCCTGCCCTCCAGGCCGCTGTTCATTCTAATAGAAGTAGTGCAAGAATCACCTTCACCTCTGCCTGCAGCTTCTTTTAACCTTCTAGTCTGTGAATCCCCCCCCCCTCAAGCTAGCAGTTTTCCAACCTACCAAACACTGTCTCAACAGCATCAGCAAACAATCTTGCACCCATTTTATTTAAGTGTATCCCATCCCTGTTTAACAAGCACATAAATTCAAAGGTCAACTGGATACTTTCTGTGTGAAGAGGGAAGCTTATATTTGTGTTTTCAGACCACACAGAGAAAAATTCGACCCCATGAGCCTTGCACAATCCCTCCAGGGCTGAATTGATTGATAAGGCTCTCATCATATACTCCCTCCTATTGTGTCTAGGCAATATTGCATACACTTTCAAATTTAACCCTAACTCACAACTTTTTTTCAACGTTGACTTGTTAAGGATGAAGGAGAAACATCGAGACAATATGAAAGAATATATTTAAAAATTTCTAAGTTGTGCTGACTAGCCAACCATGTGTCACAAGTGAACTGTGTGTAGGGAAAATGTTATGGGACAAAAGCATTAATTTTGTCGGCATTCATTTCAATTTTTCCTTGGTGCTACACATAAATGGGATGGATGTTTAGAGCAATATGTCCCAATGGCAATGGTGGTTCCTTTTAAAAAATAAGGGAACCACCATTGCCATTAAATTATGTCAGTATAGGGGAAAGCTACTTTGAGTGAACCTTTTTTTTCTCATTTGTTGTGTTGATGCTGGTAAATTACATCATACTATTCCCAAAAATCTGGGAGCATCAAGCTTCCAGAAGATACTTCCATTTATTCTATTTGTGGTTTCAGTGATATAATGATGAACCATAGTCACAATCTCATTTTTATCCACATGGCAACAATGACCAGAATAATTTCATTTCCAACCAGGAAAATAAATCATTTTTTCCCTATGGGTAGTAATCTTTTCATATTCTTTCCATTACTCTGCCTTCTGGAAAAATAAGAAAAGTCAAGCAATCCATTAGACACAAATCTTATTCATGTGTAAGCAGTTTTGATAAGGTCTTTCACAAAGACAATCCTCAGATTTTTACATAACAATTCTCTATGACTAATTCCCCACTTTCTTCTCTATGACCGGAGTGATAAATACATCACATTTTTCTCTGTGTTATATATATCCTCAGAATAGCTATGCCTCAAGACTAATATATCCCTCCCAGAAATGTCTACACCAGTGCTTCTCAAACCATCTGTGGTGAAGGACCAGTTTCTTTTATTTCCAATCCATCATGGACTGGTACTTTTGTAAAATATAAATCTTGCGGACCGGTAATGGACGAATCGCCAGGGACTGGTAACATCTGCAACCAATTTCCAATTTATTGCGGACCGGTAACAAACAGTTCATGGGCCAGCACCGGTCTGTGTACCACAATTTAAGTAGCACTGGTCTACACCACTCTTCAAAATGATGGAATGTGCAACTTTCTCGACATACTGCACTCAGTTCCTTAGATTATATTAGGATTTTGCTTTCCCAGAAAGAGAATGACTAATCTGTGTTCCACCCTATCTGTAGTTGCAATATTTTAATTTTAATTAAGAACTGACACATGAAGGTGTGGAGGATGCCCCATGAAGCAATGAATCCCAAATGCATTCTGCTTTCTGAAATTAGGACATTAGTTTTGGTATTCTCACACTGAAAAACTACTGAAGAGACTATGAGTTATCTGGAGGGGGGGAAAAGGGAAAAAAAAAAAGAAAAAAAAAGAGAGCCCACATTTTTACAGCTACAAAAGTTGATCAAAAAGTTTGGTGAATGATCTTACAATTCTTGAATGCATGGTAGTGGCTTACAATGATACCACTGGAGCATATGCACCAAGCTTTAACTTAGGTCAGTAAAGTGGATACTTTGAGTGAACACTTGTTTTTCTCATTTGTTGTGTGTATGCTGAAAATGAAAGGAAGTGTTGTTGATTCTAAAATTGCAAAAAAAAATTAAAACAGATGATGAGCCATAAGAGATGGACATGGCAAAAAATGAATAGAATATGTGATCAAACTTTCCAAAACAACATTATAACCAAGGCCAAAAAAAGCCATGGCAGTCAAAATCACATCTGAAGTTACTTTAATTGCATGTTTTTGAAAAAGAAAGGGATGGTATTATTAGAATTTGCTCTGCAAGGTGTCACTGTTAATGCAGCTAATAAAAAGTTGTACATGGTTGAGAGAAACAACCTACTGTAAACATCCAGGAAAAACAGTGAAATGCTCGGCTCCTTCACCATGACAATGCAACGTGTCATGTTACTTTCTGTTGGGCAACTACTGCCCAACAAAATCATTCCCAATATGCTGAAATCTTATTTGCCTGATCTGAAACTAGAGGACTTTTCGATATTCCCAAAATTAAAACAGAACATGAAAGAAAAACAAATGCAGTAAATTAAAGAAATCCAACCAAGCACAATGGACAATTAAAAGCATTTGCAAAAGAAGACTAAAACAATTTTGATCAGTGGCAGGCATGTAGAACAAGTGTGTTGTTACAGAAGGAGATTACATTGAATAACATTAACAATTTGGATTAACATTAGCACTCAATAAATTAATATTTTCAATATTCACTTTTGATTGAACATGAACCACAACTGAACAGCCCTTGTAGTATATGCATATGGTATCAAGTAATAGTTTACACCGTGATTATGAAATCATTACAAAAAAGAAAAACTTAAAAAAAAAAAAGATTCTAAGTAGCAGCACCATTCACAAAGACAGAAACTGAAATACTATAATACAATAATTATATGCAAATTTTAGTAGCACCTGCTAATGCTAAATAAAACTTATATCAGTTAAAAAATCACTACTCAATATTTATCAACTGATAGGCATCACACTAAGAAAAGTTAAATGCATTTTAATATCCTAGTCTCTGATTAAGTAGCAGCTTAATCAGAGAATAGGATATGAAATTGTCTCATTTCCTTAAATACTTTAATATTGTTTCATAGTTGAACAAGCAACCAAATTATAGTATGGATCCCAAAAGTAACTCATTTGATAAATTTATATCAAATGAATAAATGATCTATAATGGCATTTAATTTTCACTTTAAGTTTACCTGTTTTATTATTAGTCTCTGCAAGATATTCATGACAAAACCTATTAGGCGAGGATAGAGTGACAATGACTGAATAACAGTCCTCATAAGGAGTGTAGGAAGTGGATTCTGCTCCATCAGTTGCTGCATAACTACAGCTAAGACTTCTTGAGTATATATGTGTTTTTCAGCAAAGCACAAAGAGGTAGCTGTTATAAGGAAAATTAAAGTTTAAAACAAAATAAACTTGGACATATAATAAGCAATTAAATATATTTAATATATTAGAGCCATCATTCAGTTTTAAACTATAATATTTATGATTTAAAATATAATCTTTGAGTGCAAAATTTCTATATCTTATAATGTGAATTATAATTTTAAAGGACTACTATTTAATATTGCACCCAGTTCCTCAGACTATATTAGGTTTTTTCTTTCCCAGAAAGAGAATGACTAATCTGTATTTCACCCTGTCTGTAGTTGCAATATTTTAATTTAATTTAGAACTGAGGTAACATGAAGGTGTGGAGGAAGCCCCATGAAGCAATAAATCCCAAATGCATTCTGCTCTCTGAAATTAGGACATTAGTTGTGGTATTCTCACACTGAAAAACTACTGAAGAGACTATGAGTTATATGGAGGGGGAAAAAAAAAAAGAGACCACATTTCTACAGCTATAAAAAGGTTGATCAAAAGGTTTGGTATCTTTTAATGGTCATGACAACTGTTTTAAGAGTATGTGGAAAGAAGACACTGCATACAAAATATTAGTTTGTTGAAATTTTGTGCATACACTGCACACAAAACATTAGTTTGTTGAAATTTTGTGTACATATTGTGGCGCTTGTGCACACAATATGTACAGAAAAATTCTGCACCTCAAAGTTTATGTGGAAAGAAGACATTGCATACAAAAAACTAGTTTGTTGAAATTTTATGTACAATATGTACAGAAAAATTCTGCACCTCAGAAAGTTTACTGAATAAATACGAATCAAAAAAGTGTTTCAAATACATCAGACACACAGAAATTAGATGCATCAGGTGAATAATATATCTGCTACTACATATGAATGCACATCTGACAAGTTTTGAATTTCGAAACTCTAGAGATTGGACAAAGGTAAGCAAGAAGAACAACGAGCATTTTTGATTTTTCAAAATCCATACTCTTGATTTAGAATTATACAAGGTGTGGCTATTAAATAACGAGAATGCACGTGTAGCCACTAAACACCATCTGTGAAACAAAGGCACATCAGTTGACCTTGAACCTTTCCCTAGTTTTGCGCCAAGTCATGTTTCAACATGCTCATTCACAATGCAGTGAGATAGGTTTCATTATCTTGTGTTTTGGCAGTTTGCCAGAACAGCGATAGACAAAAGAATCAAACAATGAATAAACCTCAAATTTTTAACAAAACTAAAGAAAACACCACATAAAAGTTACGAATTGTTACGCAAAGTTTATGAGGAAGATACTATGTCAAGTGCTTGCATGTTTGAATGGCATAAAAGATTTTTAGAAGGAAGTTAGAATGTGGAAGACAATCAATGACCAGGCTATCCAGTATCCATGAAAACTGATTAGAAGTGATCATTGTTTAAGCAAACTGAACTTTTTTTTTTTTTTTGTGTATTGGCTTCTGTGGCCATAATGCACCTCCCAATGTTTTTGCATTACTCTGATCCAAGCACGAGGTGGGATTCGAACCCGCGACCTTTGGGTTGCCAGGCAGGCACTTTACCCACCCGGCTAGCCCGGTCGGCGCAACAGAACTCATTATGGACAAAGAAACAGTTGGACAAATTTTAACTGAAAATTTAGGTATAAGAAAAGTGTGTGACAAAAATTCTGAATACATGTAATTACTTGTAATGAAAGTTTGCTGTTCCAGTACGACTCAGAAACTAAAAGATAGTCAATGCAATGGAAGACAAAATAAATACCCAAAAAAAAAGCAAGAATGTCAAAATAAAAAATGAAAACCATACTTTTTGTTTTCTTCAATATTAAAGGAATTATCATCACTGAATATGTCAGACCAGATCAGATTGCCAATCAGACATGCTACACCAAAGAGTTCAGACAGAGCTGCGTGAAAAAATTCGAAGGAAGGGACCTGAATTGTGGAAGGATGGCTGGATGCTCCATCAAGACAATGCTCTGGCACACAATGCATTCTCTGTGCCAGATGAGCTTGTTATTTGGTTTTTAGGAGCATTAGCAACTAAGGCCATATTACTCCGGGATATGCGGTGGTCATTCCCTGACCTTTCTGCATCCTCCGTATTTGGTGGTGACGGGCTCGAACCCCGGTCTAATCAAGAAACGTGTGCTACGCACTGCTGCTCCTTCCCACCTGGCTATGGAGGGGCCTCCAGAAGATGAGCCTGTAAAGTCATCTTCTAATGCTGGCACCATGATCGAACTGCTTTCAATTTGATAATTGTTTTTATTACAAAAGGCCACAACAATGGGATATAGCTTACTATCACTATGATCACAGCCAAAAAGTAGCAATCAAAAATGATCCATTTTTGAGAGCCATCTCTACCTATTCTTTTCCTGTCAGTGTGATTTCACTAACAATACCCATTGTTTTTGTCCTTCCACAACTGTATTTTCTTTGCTCCGTATCAAAACATTTATTTTTGCTATTCTTTCTATGCATGCTGTCTTTATGTTTATTGATTTACAAATTATCACATTTCCCACTGCTTGAAATTGAAAAATCACAGCCATATACAGTACACAAGGCAAACAAATGTTTTACCTTTTTCATAGTTTACAATACATGGAAAGTCTTGCATATATCTTCTGAAATTTTGTCATGTTTCTTTGGCATCTTACTAAAATACATTGATAACTCATCAGCATGAACTGTGTTTCCTCTAAGCATGCAGGATCACTTTGATTGCACTCACCTACATTCGAAAAGTGAGAAAAAATATTTCTAAATTTGTTCACTGATTTTGAAACAAACTACCTATGTTTTCCATCTTATATATGAACACAACTATGAAAAACCAATATTTTTAATTAATCTTTGAAATTAAAACTCCCTTTAAACCTGCTGGCAAGCTAAATGCAAATTTAAAGAACTACACACTTTAATGAATGCCCGCCTGAGAGTAACAGGAGTACCCAGTGCATGAAATGTAAAGTGCATACATCAACAATTTGATTCCAGATGATGCTTCTATGTCACAAAGTAAGAGAGCATTAACAAATGGAGGAAAGTGCGTGGAAGTAAAGCCAGCTTGCTATCAGTAACTGTAAATGATGGATGCCAATCAACTTGTGCATATAATTATGTTTAACTTAATTCATGGATTTTTCCTAATTCCGAGATAATTTAAAGAAAAGAATTTCCAGTGGAGAAATAAGAGAAAACATTTTCAAAAAACAGCTAACAGGAGTTTTAGCTGTGTGGACAGAACAGATGAAGAGCATGAATTGATGAAATATTGTCTAGGGGTCTAATTGACCCTGTGTGGCCATTCAGGGTTAATTAGCTTCGTGCTACACAAGTACTATGAAATGACTGCAACAGAAAACTGCACTATTATCACATGTTTCTATTTTGCAACATAGCACACCTGACTGTCAATTTGTTAATGAACATAATCAGAATTCATAAAATTAAAAGAGAGGGGGGGGAAATAATTTTAATGTAGTTTTATAATTTTTGTGAAAGATGAAAAAGGTTCAAATTGAGTAAAAAAATAAGGCAGATTTTGTAAATCTGGAGATTTGGCTACTATGCTGTTGGTATAACAAATTTGCACATTTTATTCTTCAACATATATAAGAGTAATGACTTTAGTAAATGAATATCAGGTATAATGAAAGCTACTTTTGTATTTTCAAGAGTCTGCATGCATAACATTGAAAAGAAAAAACAATTGATTTATTTAAGTCAGACTTTCTGCATGAGTGAAGATAATAAACATATAGTTAAAAGCTTGCTTGCTGGGCCTGTTTATGAGTGCATTCACCTAGCTGTTTATCATTCACACGATAACCAGCCAGTTGTACTGTTATTGGCATATTTACAGCCTTGCACGGCTTGGTGGATTTTTTATTGAAGGGGTAGTGGACAGTATTGACCTTACCCACAAAGCTGTTGTTTAAGTGGATGGAAACAGTCACCTTTGTTTGTACAGCAACCAATATTTGCCACTGAGTAATTGCAGCAAAAGTTAGCTCCCAATTAGCTGGAGCTCACGTGGATTTTTTGCTTCTGATAAGTAACAATATACTCAATTTTATAACTCTAGATCTGTTTTTTCTGTTTCCAGCCAGAGGACATTCTCTGGAGCATGCTCCAGAGAATTTCACTACAGTTAAGGCACTCTGGTGTCTTTACCATGCAGTCAGTACTGCATACAGCAGACTCTCGATTAACTGGGACACTTCAAGACTCCAAATTAAAAAAAAAAAAAAAAAAAAACAGAAATCAAAAAAATTCAAGTAATAACTAGAATAGGTATAAACAGATATTTTGCAAGTCGTAAATAAGAGAAAAGCGGTATTATAAGTCGTCATTGGGAGATTAGTGTACCTATTATCTTGCAATCCCCGCTGTCTTCACACCGCCGCTCAAAAAAAAAAAATTAAAAAATAAAAAAGAGAGACCAAATGTTTAGTTTGTTTTAGTGTGTCGTGTCGATTGTTGTGTTACGTTGCAG
The DNA here is from genome assembly GCF_048544385.1 of Mastigoproctus giganteus. Classification (NCBI taxonomy): domain Eukaryota; kingdom Metazoa; phylum Arthropoda; class Arachnida; order Uropygi; family Thelyphonidae; genus Mastigoproctus; species Mastigoproctus giganteus. The sequence continues at coordinate 153,706,183 of NC_143580.1, read as the reverse complement.
TGTTAAAGGACAAATTTTGTTTCGTTATTTACGTCAGGGATGTCGGAATCTTTTTTAGAAATCGCGAAAATGATGGGTAAACAAAACTTGAAATTATTCAAAAGTTTGAAAATGGTGCATCTGTTAAATCTCTAAGGAATCATTATAATAAGGATGTATCAAAATGGCCAAACATTAAAAAGTATCATGCGGAATTCAATTATATATTATTATTCAATACTATATTATTATTGTCAATAACAATACAGTAGCAATACGTTGTTAGTCATTCCCGAGTTACATAAACTCAACAAAGTAAGAAATCCTGGAACGTATTTCTTAAGTATGTCAGGGACTTTTGTATTTTTGTATTAACCGGGAAATCGATTATCCGGGATTTGTTTTTTACCATCTATCCTGGAAAATTGAGTCTACTTTATTTAGTTGATCCACAGTTAATGCAGGTAGCCATTCCTCAGGCAGTTTAGGAGTGTAAACACTTCTGGCAATTAAAGCACCATAAGGGGTTTTGAATATATGGTTTAATATGACAGTTCAGACAGCCTGCTTTGATTGTTGCTGGTGGTGGTTTGGAATTGTCAAAAGTAACGACATTTATAATGGCTTGATCTTGTAGTTCCTGCTTTAATTCATCAGCTAGGTTAATGAGGTCCCATTTGGTGAGGATTCCCTCTTGGCACATTAAGAGTAGCATGTGGGGAGACAATAATTGGAATTCCTCCAAATATGGTGGATTTTTGTAGCCGTTCAGACTGTCAGGTGTTACTTGCTTCTACCAACAGGTCACCTGATCTTAATATGCAGACAGTCTGGAAGATCCTAGTGTGCTTTATAGCTACTTTTGTACAAGGAAAGGTGAAAAAATATAATGGCCTGGTCAGCTGAATGCAAAATGAGAAACACATAAATAGTAATTCTCTCCATGTCTGTCTTCTGTCACTTTTCCGAAAAAGAATCAGATTCATCATGCTTCATCCTGATATATTTGGATCAATCAATCCTGTTGTTTTTTTTTTAGTTTTTAGAATCCACTTGTTCTTTTTAGCCCTAGTAGGATTACTTTTCCTTCTGTGTTTCTGGCACAACCATGGGGTGGAAAGAGCAGCACCACAAGGTGACCACCAAGTGGCTCAGTTAGTTGTGTTAGTAGTAATAAAAAACAAACAGGAAGGTGAATTTCCTTCCTTCCTGAGCGTTTGCCTACATCTAGCAGTGTGTGGAAGAGTTACTTTAGAATATAAAGTAAGAAATATTGTATTTTAAACAAAAATCACCTTCCAAAAGCTCTAGAGAGTTTGGTCATGGAAATGCTTGGCACCCAGGACTGAGCCAAAAGAGATGAAATGCCAAAGATTGCAGGCTGTATGGGATATGGGCTTTGGCAGAAAGCAAATTGCAGACTGAAAAACTAGTTCTTTCTTACTAATTATGAATTTTGTGAAACAGAATCTTATTGGTAAATTCTGAAGAAGATATTCAAAACATGATAAAACGATATATGCAAAAATCATATATTTTTAAAAAAAAACATGGATATTTTCAAAAGTCAATGTTAAACTATATTTTGTGACACACCAGTTTTAAACTTAGGAATTCTTGAAGGCTGTCTACATGGCTGTGGGCTGCACACACCCCACAGGCTGAACACCCTTCCCTTAAGGCATTCTCAATGATATTAGCAGAAACCTTTGCACCTTCTTTATTCAAGTGTATCCCAGCTCAAAAATAAATCCCTTCTACATATAAATGCAGAGCATGCTGATGAAAGGCTTGCAGAGTGCCACAAATTTTGAGTTAATCCACAAGACTTTCAAGCACACAGTCCATCTGATCAGGCCCAACCAGAATTGCAAACATATACACATTCTGACCTAACAGTGTTTCAACATAGTCCTATATATTTTCAACTAACTGTCAGATTATGTGTGTCCTTAATTTCATTAGTCTACCAAGTGAATTAAATGCTCTCCTTACTCCTTTAAAATCTGAATATCTGTTCATGACATTAGCATTAGTAAAGGCACATGATGCAAGAAAGCAAGCTTATATAGCATCAGACAAAAAAAAAAAAACAAAAAAAAAAAAAAAAAAATCTTCTAATTATCCCATCCACTCACTCCAAATTTTTGTCCAGTTCTGCCTTGAATCTATTTATGCTATCAACTTCTACGATGACAGATGGAAGTTTGTTCCAGCAATCAACCACACACTGGCTAAAGGCAAACTTCCGCATATCTATCCTACAACTGTCTTTCCTCAATTTGAATTTATGCCCTCTCAGGCAATTATTCTGAGCATGAGTAAGAATCCCATCAGCATTAAGCATGCTCAAACCATTCAAGGCTTTATACACCTCAATCACATCAATAGAACTAAATCCTTTTAAACCAGAGCAGTTTGCATTTGATCAATAAGTTCTGCTGCCTGAATCGGAGTGCACCACTTAGCAGATGTCTAGAAAGCTGAGTCCCTGACGAGCTGACCGTTGAATTTTTCTCAAGGGCATGCATCCACTTCTCCTGTAAATCTAATTCTTCTGCCAATGTGCCAAGTTTTAATTCATATCAGCACACTCTCCTTGCAAGCAACCAGATCGACCTCCAAATACAGCCAGAGTTAATGCAAGAGATGAAGTCTTACCACACACAAGGATCACAAATGTCCATTTCTGCACAAATCACAATGGCCTCTGATGAGGTACACAACATTGATTTTCTAATGTCCATAGTTAAATTTACAAAATATTCCAGAAAGTAACTTTTATAGAAATTAAAATATAAAATATCACAGAAAATAGCTTTTATCAAAACTAAAATCAGAATTTATTAAAGAAATTAAGTAAAAGTCAAAATTAATATAAATCGAAACTCAATCCAATATGCTAATCCTGTAATCTACTTACAGACACAGCCTGTAATCTACTTACAGACACAGTTTAGATACACAAGATTGCCATAAACAATTTAAAAACTGGGCAGGTGAGCGAGAGAGTATATTGTGTTCAAGGATGTGTTCAAGGATATGTCAAGTATATTCCAAATAAAGCTTCAATTATGTTTTAAACATTTCAGTAAGTGCTGACATTTGAATTTCTAACTGTAGACAGTTTATAATACACAGTAGCACAAAAGTAGAATTTAAAATTCGAAAAGAAGGCGATCACAACTGTCAGCCACTGTTCTCATTTTGACTGATTAAAGCCAAAATTCTCTGAATTCAGAGCTAGGAGTTTGTAAATGGATATAGCAGATAAGTGCTACATAAAAAAAAAAAAAAAAAAAAAAAAAGTAACAGTGAATTTGTAGTTAAAACTGTTAAAGAAGCATATTGAATTTAAAACTACATATGGATCTCTGAAAAAGTGCACCTCCATTTATGTTATGCTGTTTTTCAAATACTGATGCAATGAATTACAAAAGGAAAATTACATTTTTTTTAAAAAAACGTCAGAAATTGTTGCATCTGCTTTTTTGTAAGGAAGCAATTTTAAGGCTGAAAAACAATGCCTGGAGTGGATGCTTGCTTTAAGCAGTTTTTGATCATTTTGTATATTTTTTGGACTACAAGTAATAACCTCTTGCACAGATTTTCAAACACCTTCAGTGACTTCCTTCTGCCAACATGCAGTTCTTATCATCAACTGCAAAACCAGACTATTCATCCCTTTTCCTTTTAATAAGCTCAAAACTGTCGATCATTCTGGACCTTTTCTGCAACCAAATTTCACTTCGTATGGCAAAATAACAAAACAGCCAATTTAAATTAAACCTTCTCACACAAAAAACATGCTGCTCAGTAGTGTACTACATCTACTTTCAGAATTTGCCTTCTAGGGTAGTTGATTTGGTAGTTGTTGGCACATCGGCTTCTGTGGCCATATTGCACCTCCCAAGGTTTTTGCAGTACTCTGATCCAAGCCCAAGGCGGGAACGAACCCGCGACCTTTGGGTTGCTGGGCGGGTACTTTACCCACTCGGCTAGCCCGGTCGGCACCTTCTAGGGAAAGTTCTTTTTATTGGTGAGACTGCAAATAACCATATCCATGATTACCTGAAATTATAGTTACTCTAAAAATATCAGTTTGTTTTAAGCCTGATACAATGTAAGCATGTAACTTGAATATCACTTTTATCAGAATTTTATAGTCCCAAATGGTTAACTATTCTTGTGACATGGAAACCTAGTTAAGAGCTCATGAGCCTCTCTGAAATCATTCTCAAAGAGAATGATATCTGATATAGAGAATGAATACAGAGATAGAAGAAGATAAAGAGAATTTTCAAAGTTAAAATCCAGAAATTGCTGAATTTGCAGATCTTTAATCTGTACATTAGCAGAGGCATATAATCAAAGAAAGCTATCTTATATGGCATCAGCAAGGGGTAAAAAAAAAAAAAACTTTCGTTTCCCTTCAACCATTCACTCCAAAAGTTTGTCTAGTTCAGCCTTGAATTTATTTAAGCAGTCAACTTACACATCAACAAATGGAAGTTTGTTCAAGCAATCAACCACCTGCTGAATAAAGGCAACTTTCTGCACATCTATTCTACAACTGTCTCTCCTTAGTTTGAATTTATGCCCCCTCAGGTGAGCAAGGGGAAGAATCCCATCAGCACTGAGCTTGCTCAATCATTCAAAGCCTTATACACCTCAATCACATCATCTCGCAAGTGCTTAGTAGTAATAGTAGTAGAGGCTTGTGATGCAAGAAAGCAAGTGCATGAGCTTATGTAGCATCAACCAAAAAAAAAAAAAAATTTACACATCCATTCATTTGTCCAGTTCCTCCTTGAATTTATTTAAGCTATCAACTTCCACAACGACAGACTCCAGCAAGCAACTACCTAGTGCCTAAAGGCAAATTTTGGCACATCTATTCTACAACTGTCTTTCCTCAATTTGAATTTATGCCCTCTCAGGTTCGTAATCTGAGTAAGCAGAAGAATCCCATCAGAATTCAGCATTCTGAACCCATTCAAGGCCTTATACACTTCAATCAGATCATCTCCAGATGCTACAATTTGCAGGACTTAAGCCTTTCCTGGTAAGAGTATCCTTTCATTCAGTTCACCAATCTTGTTGCCCTTCTCTGTATTGTTCAAGCAACTTTACAAACTCTACATCCTTCCTAAAATGAGGCCTCCAGACCTGCACGCAGTACTCAAGGCGTGGCTTGACCACTGCCTTATACAAAGGAATATCACCTCCTTTTCCCTGCTAGCAAAATTCCTGTACATCATTGACAAAACCCTATGACCTACTCTTGCAGCCTGTCTACATTGCTCAGAAAACTTCATATCTGACTGCACAGTTACTCCCAGATCCTTTTCATTTTCTACCACCCTAAGTGTAGTACCTCACAGTTGGTACGTTCCTCTGGGGTTACTTCTACCGATATGCAGTACTTTGCATTTGTCAATGTCAAACTTCAGTTGCCACTTCTCAACCCATCTGCCCAAATTTTCTAGATCCTATTGTAGTAGCACACTGTTACTGTCATTAACAACCATACTTGGACATTAAAACTGATATACCTTCATCAATATCATTGATAAATATACATAATAACAGCGAGTCCAACACCGAACCCTGGTTGTTGTTGTTGTGGTATTTTCTGGCGCAAGAGCTACTTAGGCCACATTGCGCCTCCCAAATTAATTGAGTTACTTATGATAACTGCCGAACCCTGGAGGGACTCCACTAATAACATTAGTCCACAAAGAGCAGCATCCATTGATTACCACTCTCTGTCATCTCTCACTCAACCACAGTTTTATACATTGTAGCAACTTGCCCTTCATACCATACTGCTCCAATTTATACAGTAGTCTCCCATGTGCAACAGTATTAAAAGCTTTCCTAAAATCCAAGTATATGATATCAAACTTATTTTGTGTTTCCAGTTGCTTTGTAACCACATCACAGAATCAAATCAAATTGGTCAGACAAGACGTTCCCTTAACAAACCCATGCTGTGTCTGAATTATTACTGCAGTCTTGTCTAGATGATCCTGCAATGCTTCTTTAACCAGTGACTACATTATTTTACTCGGAACAGAAGTCAAACTAACAGGTCTGTAATTACTCACGTCACCTTTTGATGCCCCATTGTGAATTGGGGATACATTTGCACATCTCCACTTCATGGGGCCTTCTCCTGAAAATGCTCCAAGATTGCTCTCACAATTATGGCTAAGGGTTCCTTTCATATAACTGGATAGCTCCCACCCACCCCAGGTGCCTTTCTTATGTGTAACTTCAACAATCTCTTCCACTTTGCTTTCAGTTATTACTAAATCATTTAGCTCCCTGTTAGAGTATAATAAGCTTCTGTCCACCACTTCCCTAAAGAATTCCTCATGTGTGAATGTAGATTCAAAATACTAATTCAGTTTGTCAGCTACCTAAGCAGGGTCATCAACAATCAAACCATCGATATCGAGTGGACCAATCTCATTCATCCCCTTTCTTTCAGAGTTTATATAAGCAAAGAAGTCCTTGCTATTTTTCTTAGCATCCTTTGCCAAAGATTTCTCGTAATCTGCCTTCGCCTGCCTAACCTTTGTGACTTGGTTACAGACTACCATATATCTGCCATAGGCTTCTGTCTCACCTGATAATTTAAATGCATCCCATGAATTTTTCTTCTCTGCCAGAAGTGTCATTAGTTCATCTGACATCCATTTAGGCTTAAACTTTGAACAGCATTCTTAATCGATACGAAAAGCCTAGTGGCTTCCATGATTAATTTATTCTTTGCTTCCCTTTAGAATTTGCTGTTGGTAACACCATCAGTTGGTCCCACTGTACAGAATTTAAAAACTGTCTGAGACCACTGTAGTCACCTTCATGAAAGCAAAAACATTTCACTTTACCCATAATGGTAGCTTTAAGTAAATCCCACATAAGTACACTGTGATCACCACCTAGTGATTCCTTTATATGCATATTCTTAATGCACAAATAATCACTGCTGATAACCAGATCAAGATTATTACTCTCCCTGGTTGCCTCTTGAACATGTTGCTACAGAAAGCAATCATCCAATTAATCCACAAAAGTCTTGCTAATGTGCGAATGACCAAACCACAAGTTCCAGTCAAAATCTGGGAAGTTAAAATCCCCCATTATAATACAATCTGATTTACTCGCCCATTCTATTAAATATAGTCCCCAGACGCTGCAATTTGCAGAACTTGAGGCTTTCTTGGTAACAGCAACTCCTTTTCCCACTTACTAATCTCGTTGCCCCTCTCTGTACTCTTTCCAGCAGCACTACATCTTTTCAAAAATGAGGCCTCCAGACCTGTATGCAGTACTCAAGGTGTGGCCTGACCATTGCCTTATACATGGGGATAATCACATCCTTATCCAGGCTATCAAAACTCCTATATACCATTGAGAAAACCGTGTGAGCTACTCTTGCAGCGCTTCTGCACTGCTCAGAAAATTTCACATCTGACTGCTCAGTTACCCCCTAGGTCTTTTTCATTCCCACTACCCTGAGTGTAGTATCGATTTGCAGCCTCATGCCTGGACCACCTCAATAAACTGGAATATAAATAAAAATTTCAAGTATAGTACAAAGAAATTTTAAGTTAATTTTTCTTTATAATATTGAAAGCATTTAAAAACAGTAAATGTAAAGATAAAGAATAAAGCTTACCTTTAATTATAGTTTTCATATCACATTTTGAAGGATCCAAATTATGAAGAGCAATCAGAAGTTCTGCAGGTGTCAAAGGACTAGTAAAACTGGAACCAGAATCAACTAAAAGCACAATTAAAATTATAAAGTTAATTAAGGAGAGGGAAAAAACCCAGTTTTGTTAAATTTAAGATGATAAAATGATACAATGATACAGATTAAATAAATTATGGGAGGTTACTCATAATTATTGTAATAAACTTTGCTGTTCTGTACCAAACAAAACTTAGACTAACAATAGCCAATGAGACAATGGGCACTAGAAACTTTTAGTTAGATATCTTTTGAAGAAATAAAAACATTAAATTTGCAGCCACTCACCTTTACAGATTTTTATCAACTGGATGGTCTTCTGATTCTAAGTGTATTTTGTTTGAATCTTACTTGAGGTTGAGTTCATCAAAATCCACGAATAGTGTTTCAGGGTGCTTACCTTCTATAGCAAAATGGAGGATGTTTCTGTTAAATCGTACTTGGATACATGTGTATGACCAATATGGAAGAAGGCAAGTACAATCTGCTCGTGCCTATTTGTAAACAAACTATTGTCAAAATTTTGTCACATATCTTCCTGGTTTTTGCCATGGTTCTTAAAAGCTTATAATCAGTATATGCTATATTAAAGAAACCGTCAATTCTGTTTTGGCTGCATAATAACATATTCATTTCTTAAGGTTCCAGCATGTCTGGAGACCCAATAACAACAAAACTTAAATCAGTTTATTCTTATGAAGTCTTGTTAGTATGTCACAAAGCTGTTCTTGGATGGGTTAATGGAGGTGGAGGACAGCTTTTTGTGGCAGGGCCAGTACAGTATTGAACAAGTCAGTATAAATTATGCTATGTATTACCAATTAGGATTGAAATTATTCCAAGGATATTTATATGGCACACAATTTGGAGCATACAGAGATATACATTACAGTCAAGTTTATTACTAGACTGTAATGTATATCTCTATATGCTCCAAATTGTACTTTTTTAAAAGAGTAATAAAACGCACATGGTGTAATATGTTATGGATTGGTAATACACTATATATTTTTCTGTAATAGAAGAAACTACAAAAGTAGTATACATAGCATCGATTTAATTGTATCTCATATTGTGACTACCTCCACAACAAGTTACCATGTATTGCACTACCTCGAAAAAGTAATGCTTCACCGATAGAGAAGACTACTGTTACTCATTCTCTGAGTATACCACTACCTAGACAGCACCGTTTCAAGGCTTACTGGCAATCATAGGTGGGTGGGTAGGTACCCTGTAATCGCACTGTGATTGGCAATTCACTTTAGAACTGGCAGTGATACTTCACATTTCAATGGGTTGAGAGAGAGTGGATTTACCGTTTTGTAGCCATTAGTAATAGCTCTCAATATAGTGTGCATACTGTACCTTATCATATTCAAATTTATGTTACACAAATGCATGAGGCTGTATAACAGTTTGTTTGGGGAGAGAGAGAGGATAGAAACGTGTCCAATAGGGTTCTATAGTATGGTGACCACTCAGAAATAATCTGAGAGACAGCTAGATTTTGCACATATTATATATGAAATTATGATGATAAATGATTTCATATTTCAGAAATATGTGATTTGTTAACAGATAGATGGAATACATCAGCTAACACAAATGTTTTGAAATGGGTGAAAATAAGATTTTTCAACCTAAATGGCTGATCCATTTAGCTTGAATTTAGAAACAAGATGTAATGGTGAGGGGGAGGTTCAATTACCTTAGCATATAAGTTATTCATAGATGTAGGGAAAGATCTATCATATCACTGATGGCCAGATCCAATGTAATAGTCAAACTGATTATAATAGTCGAATGCTGCTACCACAGCATAGCAGCATTTGACTATTATAATCACCAGCAGTATTTCAAGGCTTGAAAGTATCTTTGAGGATGTCTCCTCAAAAACAGATCATGAAATCACTGAGTATGTCATAACTCTATGGTGTTTCGAAGATTTTTCTGTCAAAGTAAACTATAGTAAAGTGTTCTTTCCTAATAAATGCATCACAGAAGTTGGCTTCTATCTTTAAATTAAGATTTCATCACATGTAATTAGCAAATATTTATTGAATTTAGAGATCTAAACAAGAGATAAAAGATTTAAACTTCACCACACCCTTATGTTATGATCTCTTTTCAAAATCTTCAGCTGATCTAAGTAAACTGAGAAAATTGAAACAACATGCACCTGAATTAAACACAGCCTACAGTTGTAATAAGTGATGTTCAGCTCCCCCATCACTGTCATTTAGAAAAAAAGAAACAAAGAACAAATAGCAGCTTTCTAAATTTTTTTACACACTTTATGTTCTGCAAATTCCAGGACTATTTTTTTCAAATAACTGTTCTTAAGTAAAGAGCAACACTGTACTTACTAAAATATTAATCATTGTATAAAGATATTAGTATCTAACGTGCATTTATCACCATTTGCTCATGTGTAACATAGCACATTTCACCAGCTGAAACTGTTTTCAATTTCACCTCCAGTTTTTTTTTTTTTTTTTTTATGGAAACCCCAAACACGAAAGGCATCAAAACCTATAGTACTTAGTACCGTGCATGGGTTGAAAGAGAAGTATGAGGGGAATGCCGGAAACTTTGCTCTAGAGACTAAACATGGGTTTCACCACTTCAAGCCTCCAATAAGCAAAGTGGTGGTATTGCACTGGTCGATGAGAGTCGTCTACCACCTATTGGTTGATTGTTAGCATTTTCCTCATATACATTCTTTATTTATTAACAAAAAAAAAATAATAATAATGTAGAATAGTCAACAAAGTGATATAATAACTTATGTGATAATTTTTTTATTTGGTATGAGAATAGGAATTTATCAGAGTTCAGAAGTATTCTTCATTCAGAAGGGTTAAAGAGAAGAATTTTGGATCCTCCTAATACAGTGTTTCCCAACCTTTTTCGAGTTGCGACCACGTCACATTTGCATAAAAAGGGATTTTTAATAGGGTAAAGAAAACACATTAAAAATAGATTTTTCAGAATATAATTCTAACTTAATATTTAATGCAATGGTTTTACTGCATCTGGGCAACCAGCTTCAAAATTAGCGGCTGAGTGTTTGTTAAAGCTAACCTCATGCCATCCTCAACATTCAGTCTGTTTCTTGCCTTTGTTTTGATATGAAGAAGTGATGAAATCCAATCTCGCAGAGATATGTAGAGGCAAATGGAAGTAAAACTCGAAAGGCAAGCATGGTGACATTTGAATATGACTGATACATATCATACCAGAACTGAGTCAGCAATTTTTCATAAAACAAATTACGTGCCGAGGAATCATTCCACAGATCCAAGAATTCATCCTGTACTTCATCGAGAATGCTGGCTACATTCAGGGAAGCAGAGAATGGGTTTCCTACCAGTGCAGCTTCTTCTTCTGTAAGCTCAGGAAAGTACCGCTGAAATTCCTTTTCAAGGGAGTCAAGGTGCACAGTAATCTCCTCCTTCAGATTCTCATCTAGTTCCCCTTCAGATTCCTCTACCACACTGCACAGTTTTTCAAACATGGCAATGTTTTCAGGATTTACTCTCTGATGCCAGTTTTGCAGCTTGTCTTGAAAATGGATAATGTGTGTTTCCTTTCCCTGAGGTTTTAGGTTCAGCTTATTCAGCTGGTCTAAAATGTCTGCTAAGTAAGCAACTCTTTTCTTCCAAGCTTCATCACTGAAGTAAGCCACAAGGTCATGTTTCCCTTGCACTTCCAGGAACAACTTGATTTAATCTTTCAACTCAAAGACACAATTGACAACATTTCCTTTCGACAACCAGCATACAGTAGTGTAGAAAAGAAGAAACTCGTGATCAGAATTCATATCTTTACTGAGTTCTTTAAACAGGCAAGTGTTGAGGGCTCCAGATTTGATGTAAATGAGGAGCTGGATGAGTTTTACTGGCAAGAGCATATTGGTGAATCATGCAGTGAATGCCCTTTGTTTGAGGAGCAAGTTCTTTCACTTTTGTGAAAGAACTTGTTCCCAAAGAACTTGCTTCCTTGCTTTTTGTGAAAGCAAGTTCTTTCACCCTAGCATAGCTGGTTCGCCATCTGTACAAACCCCACGGACGTTTTTCCACTATAGTCCTCCAGTTTCAAAAAAGGTATTTATCTTCTCCATAATATCTTCACCTTTTGTAGTAGTTTCAAGTGCACCACCATTGATTCATCAACTTGAAAAGAAAACAATAGAGAAACTTTTTCACGTCTATGGACATATCTGAAATGTGTCTCTGAATAGTGTTATTGGACAGAGATATTGGTTGCATCTTTGTATCTCACTGGCTTCCCCAAGAATTAAAAATCAGTGTTACAATCACTAGTAGAATATTGCAGTGTAGCCATATGCCATATTTAAATAAATAAGTGTTGAAAACCTTTGTGGTGAAATTTTCTATAAAAATAATTGCAACTAAAAATAACTGCGGCAACCGTCCAGAAAACACTTTGCGACCCTCTTGGAGGTTGCAACTCACATGTTGAGAACCCGGGTCCTAATAGTTCAGAGCATATGTAACATTTTGCATCTTGTTCAACTGGTCGAAGTTGCAAAGTGAATAAAATAAAAATAAATTGTTAATTTTATTTTCATGAAACCTGAAGCTTATGAAGCAGCAAGTTAAGAATTTTCTTTGGATTTAATTTATCATGCTCACCATGTCAAATCAGTTATTTTGAAGAAAATGTAATTCCGGCGGAATTACTCAACAAGTACAGGTCACTGTTGAAAAAAAGCCGTGAAATAGGGTTGAATTTGAAAGTGTCTGCAATTCTGCCCAGACACGATAGGAGGGAGTACATGATGAGAGCCTTGTCGATCAATTCGGCCCTGGAAAGATTGTGCAAGGCTCAAGGGGTAGAATTTTTTTTCAGCCTGGACTGTACTTGTTAACAGGAGAGATTGCTTCTACAGGGATGGGATACACTTAAATAGAAAGGGTGCAAGAATATTTGCTGATGCTAGCGAGGCAGTGTTAGGTGGGTCGGAAAACTGCTAGTTTGGGGGGATACAAAGACTAATAGTTTAACAGTAACCGCAGGCAGAGGTGAAGGTGATTCTTGCACAACTTCTATTAGAATAAGAAGCAACCTGGAGCGAGGGGTGTTGGGGGTTTCAGGGACGGATGGCAGTCATCATGGAATAGTTGGGTATATGGGATGTGTTAGGGTAACAAGGAATAGGCATAGGCGCATGTATGCTTGCATGTATACCAATGCTAGAAGTATAGTAAATAAATTTGATGAATTTGAAGTGTTGGTCAAGACATCAAAGGCAGATATTGTTGGGATAGCAGAGACGTGGTGTCACAAAGATATAAGGAATGCAGAACTGGAATTTGGGAAGTACAATGTGTACAGAAAGGATAGACAGGACAGAAAGGGAGGGGGTGTTAGGCTGTTAATTAAGAAAAACATAAAATCAAAGGAAGTGCACCCAGTTAATATAGATGAACAGTGCTCTGTTGAGTCAGTTTGGTGTGAGATAAGCACTGTGAAAGGAAAAATAAAAGTAGGAGTGTGTTATAGGCCTAATGACTTGAATGAGTACAATGAACAATTGTACAGAGAAATAGAGTGGGCCAGTAAATCAGAATGTCTTATAATGGGGGATTTTAACTTCCCAGATATTGACTGGAACTTGTGGGTTGGTCACTCACACACTAGTCAGACTTTTGTGGAGTTATTGGATGATTGCTTTCTGCAGCAGCATGTTCGAGAGGTAACCAGAGAAAGTAACACTCTTGATCTGGTTATCAGCAGTGATCATTCGTGTATTAAGAATTTGCAGATAAAGGAACCACTAGGTGGCAGTGATCACAGTGTGCTGAAGTGGGATTTACTCAAAGAGGTAACTACCGTCAGGGGTAAAGGAAAGGGTTTTTGCTTCCGTAAAGGGGAGTACAGTGGTCTCAGACAGTTTTTAAATTCTGTACAGTGGGATCAACTGACGATGTTACAAACAGTAAATTCTAAGTGGGAAGCATTCAAAGAATTAATCGTGGAAGCTACTAGACTTTATATACTGATTAAGAAATATCGTTCAAGGTTTAGGCCTAAATGGTTATCAAATGAACTAATGAGACTCGTGACAGAGAAGAAAAATGCATGGGATGCATATAAATTATCAGGTGACGCAGAAGCCTGTGGCAGATATAAGCTAGTCTGTAATCAGGTCACAAAGGAGGTTCGGCAGGCGAAGGCGGATTACGAGAAATCTTTGGCAAAAGATGCTAAGAAAAACAGCAAGGATTTCTTTACTTATATAAACTCTAAAAGGAAGGGGATGAATATGATTGGTCCACTTGACATCGATGGTTCGACTGTTGATGATCCTGCTCAGATAGCAAACAAACTGAATGAGTATTTTGCATCTACATTCACACGTGAGGAATTATTACAATTTGAAAATGAAAGAAGGTTATCAAATTGTAGCAGTGTGCTTAATGATTTTGTAATAACTGAGAGCAAAGTGGAGGAGAAATTGTTGAAGTTAAACATAAGAAAGGCACCTGGGGTGGATGGGATCTATCCAGTTATTTTAAAGGAGGCGGCAAAGCAACTAAGCAAACCCTTAGCCATAATTATGAGAGCATCCTTGGACTCAGGGGAGGTTCCCACGGACTGGAGATGTGCAAATGTGTCCCCAATTCACAAAGGTGGATCGAAGGGTGACACGAGTAATTACAGACCAGTTAGTTTAACTTCTGTTCCGGGTAAAATAATGGAGTCGCTGGTTAAAGATGCATTGCAGGATCATCTAGACAAGACTGCAGCAATAATTCAAACACAGCATGGGTTTGTTAAGGGAAAGTCTTGTCTGACAAATTTGATTGATTATTATGATGTGGTCACAAAGGAACTGGATGCAAAAAATAATTTTGATATCATATACTTGGATTTCAGGAAAGCTTTTGACACTGTTGCGCATGGAAGACTACTGTACAAATTGGAGCAGAATGGTATTAAGGGTAAGTTGCTACAATGGATAAAAGGATGGTTAAGTGGGAGAAGACAGAGGGTGGTAATCAATGGGTGCTGCTCTTCGTGGACTAATGTTATTAGTGGAGTCCCACAGGGTTCGGTGTTGGGTCCACTGTTGTTTTGTGTATTTATCAATGATATTGATGAAGGTATATCAGGCTTAAGGTCGAAGTTTGCAGATGACACGAAGGTTGGCAGGGTTGTTAATGACAGTAATGGCAGTGTGCTACTGCAACAGGATCTAGATAATTTGGGCAGATGGGCTAAGAAGTGGCAACTGAAGTTCAACCTTGACAAATGCAAAGTACTGCATATGGGTAGAAGTAACCCCAGAGAAACGTACCAACTGTGTGGTACTACACTTAAGGTGGTAGAAAATGAAAAAAACCTGGGAGTAATTGTGCAGTCAGATATGAAGTTTTCTGAGCAGTGCAGACAGGCTGCTAGGGTGGGTCATGGGGTTTTGTCAATGATATATAGGAATTTTGCTAGCAGGGAAAAGGAGGTGATTGTCCCTCTGTATAAGGCAATGGTCAGGCCACGCCTTGAGTACTGCGTACAGGTCTGGAGGCCTCATTTTAGGAAGGATGTAGATTTGCTTGAGCGTGTACAGAGAAGAGCAACACGATTGGTGAGGGGAATGAAGAGATTCTCTTACCAAGAAAGGCTTAAGTTCTGCAAATTGCAGTGGCTGGAGACTAGGCATCTGTGCGGTGATCTGATTGAGGTCTATAAGGCCTTGAATGGGTTGAGCATGCTGAATTCTGATGGGATCCTTCCACTTGTTCAGATTACCAACCTAAGGGGACATAAGTTCAAATTAAGAAAGGACAGATGTAGAATAGATGTGCGGAAATTTGCCTTTAGCCAGCGGGTGGTTAATTGCTGGAACAAACTTCCATCTGTCGTTGTAGAAGTTGATAGGTTAAATAAATTTAAGGAGGAACTGGACAGGCATTTGGAGGGAATGGTGTGATTTTTTTTTTTGGCTGATGCTGCATAAGCTCCTACACTTGCTTTCTTGCATCATGTGCCACTACTACTACCTACTACTATTTGTTGGGTGTCTGTAGTGCATCAGCTTCAAGCTGAGTCATATAAAAATTGAGAAAATTAAAACATATTTTGGTGACAATTGGAATTTGGTCACTAAGCCAAAACACATAAAAATAAATATCAGTAAAAACCGTATAGAAGTTATATTTTAAATAATAGTGAACAAGTGTAATGATTTTAAATAAATAAAAATGGTTAACACAGTCAATGTCAAATAAAATTTGACTTAGTGTAGAGGGCTCAGTCTTACTAAGAATGGCAAAAAATAAAAGATGTTCAATAATAAAACAAGGACACTAGGACAAATTTGATGGATAGTTAATATGATGTTGCAATTCTCACACTGAGGAGGTTTGTGCTGATCTAGCTGCTGCAACATTCTCCAGTTCATTATCTTTGATCTGAATGTGGCTTGAGATCTAGCAGAAATGGATGTCAAATGAACATGGAGAAAAGGAATGTAACATCTGTTGAATCCAGGGCAGAATGCAATGAGGATTACATCTCATTACTGATAAAGCCTGTAATGCTCTTAAAGAGTCTGTGTACACCATATCTTCTTCTTCAAGAGGAGTGTTTCCATTTACAATGGGTTTCCTCAGCCTACAAGTTATTTCTTGTTAGGAACTTTTTCCCACCATAAAGTGCGGTTCAAGGTGTCTTGGTCGGTTAAGCCTCAGGCTGTCATGCACTCCCATACTTCATCCATCCATGTCCTCCTAGGTCTTCCTCTTCTCCTCCTTCCAGGAGGTATCCATTCCAGGATAGCCTTTGGATATCTGTTTTCTTGCATCTGTTTTACATGTAGACGCTTTTCTCTGATGGTGTCAATAATAGTCTTTTTCACTTCCATTTTTTCCCTTATGTCTTCATTCCATTTTCTGTCTCTTCTAGAAGTTCCTGCTGAGCATCTCCAAAAATCCATTTCTGTGGAGAGCAATTTGTTTTCCACTTGCCTATGCAATGTCCAGGTTTCCGCTCCATACAATAGAACACTTTGTACAATCTTTGAAATATAAGTTTCTTTGTTTTATGTAGGATATTTTTGCTCCACAGAACAGAGTTTAACATGCCGATAGCCTTTCTGCCGTCTGTAATTCTCTTATTGATCTCTGCTTGGGATGATCCATCACTTTGTAAGATTGATCCCAAATATTTGAATTTATCGACTTGTTTGATTTTAAAACCTGCAATATTTAGAACGTGTCCTGGCCCTGAAGACAACATTTCAGTCTTGCTAAAATTGATTTTTAGACCCCATTGTTTATATTCCTCAAACAATTGACAACATGCATACTTTGCATCTTTTAAGTCTTGTGCTATCACCACCTGATCGTCTGCAAAAAGTAAATTGTGAATATAGGTGTTTTTATTAATCGGCAATCCCATTTTATTACATTTTTTTGACCAGGAAGATGTCGATATAAATTTTGAAAAGTGTTGGTGACATGCAACAACCTTGTAATAAGCCTTTTGAAGTGTGGAATTCAGGTGACAAAGCTGATCCCACTTTAATTTTGCATCTATTATTCCTGTAAATTGCCTTATAATGTTAATCAGTTGTCCATCAATATTTGCCTCTTTCAGTGCTTCCCATAAGAGTTTTCTTGGAACACTGTCATATGCCTTTTCAAGGTCAATGAAAATCATAAAGATTTTTTTTCCTTTTAATTGGCATTTTTCAAGGATCTGTCGTACTGTTGAGATATGATCTATACATGACCTCCCAGCTGAAAAACCACTTTGTTCTTCTGATACCTCGATTTGGGCTTCTAAATGGTTCCCGATACATTTTCCAAGGATCTTTAACAGCGGGTTCAGAATGCATATTCCTCTATAATTTGAACAGCTTTTCTGATCACCCTTCTTATAAATTGATGTAATATATCCTGTTATCATTTCTTTCGGTATTTCTTCTCCTCTCAGTATACTATTTAACAGTTTTTGTATCAGAACAGCCACTCCTCTTCCTCCATATTTCAGAAGTTCCATGTAAACTCATCCAGGTCCAGGTCCAGGTGATTTGCCATTCCTTCCTTCCTTTAGCAGGAGTTCCTCTTCCCTAAAAGAAACTTTTAAGCCCGAGTCTTCTAAACCAAAATCGTCCATCGTCTTGAACTCTTCCCAGTCTTCTTTTAAAAATCCTTCGTAGTACTCCGTCCAGTCTTTCAAAGGTATTAATTGCAAACCCATAATTACCAAAGGTATATGGTGTACACCATACACCTTTGGTAATTATGGGTGGTAATGTGGTCCATGGAAACTCTATAGCATACAACTGGTGTGTATTTACACACAGGATGGTCATCAGCCCTCAGAAGAAACAGACATCTAGGATGACTGTTTACTATGCAGAAGAGAGTAAGAATAATATTCATTGGGAATCTTTTCACGATACAGTATTAGGGAACAAGTGCCTATTAAACATGTTCAAGTCAGTTTTAAATTAAAGCATTCATTTAAAAATGACATATAGAGAAAATTTAAACAATGTCGCTATTAATAAAATTAATTTAATATAGCTGTTAGTTTTATATTATTTTGTCTGTTTCATATTGTAGCTATACGTATTAAGGATTTAATGCACTGTAAACCTGCTACCTGGTAGCAAAACAGAGTTTATATTTAATGAGCTGTTGTCTAAAATTTTTTTTTTCAATAAAGTTTCTTGAAAAAGAAGTGAAACTTCGCATTTCAAACCTTTGAAAGATAAAGGGAAAACTTATTCATCGACCATATTTTCTTATATTCTTTATAAAAGTTTTATTGCAGGAGATGGAAGAGAGCAATATTTACTGTGTGTGTGTGTGTGTGTGTATCATGGACAGTGAAGTATTTCTCTTATTCAAAAAAGGTAGGCAAGGAGTTTGTTAACCTTTAAAAAGGTTACTTCATCAAAAGTTCATATATATATATATATATATATCAAAAATTAAAATCAGTATACAAATAAAAATAAATTGTATATTTCATATCAATGTATATAATAATAATTGCTTTCAAAAATTTAAAAGCTGCTGACACATTGTCACCATCAGTTAAAACTTAACTGAGTATATATGGCTCAGTCAGATGGCTAAAAATGGTAAAACGAGCATTTTTCAAACAGGTACATTAGGATAAAACGGTATCGCCTTGCTTGCACATAGGAGGGTCATCATCCCTCAGCAGAAAGGAGGGTGTCGATGATTGTGTGTTATGCAGAGCCAAGCAAGAACAACTTCTTCTTTAGGATCCCTGCATAGACTAGTCTGCCAAAGATAGATCACAGCCTTAATCCGATATAGCTTGTTTCTAACCTGGTGATGCTACAAATCTTGCCACTGAAAATGTAACTTACTATGGATTACTTGCCTATAGTCTGTATAGGGGACAAAGTTAGGACAAAGTTATTTGTCAGGGCTGCAGATTTGGCTGCAATGTCAGCCAAATTGTTTCCTGTAATCCCGATGTGGCTGGGCATCCAGCAGAAGTGAATATTGAATCCACCTTCATAGAGAATGTATATGATCTGCTAAATTCAGGACGACTCATGTCTGAAAACTGCTCTTCAAGGAAGATTCTGTTGTATAGGAAGAGCAGGTGGTCCATGATTTCTGTTGAAAGGTGTTTAATCATTTCATAATGGATGTCATCTGGTCCAAAGGCACTAGCCTTTACTAAGGCTAGTGCCTTTGGACATAAGCCTTTACTAATTGTAAAGGCTTAGTGCCTTTACGATTAGTAAAGGTGAGAGCTGTTTTCAGCTCATGGAAGGTAAATGGCCTATTGTATGCGTAAATACCCTTGGACAAATTTCAAGACCTACTTTTCAATTTTGTTTTTAAGGACCAGAAACTCTGAGGAATAAAGAGGATGGTCTGAAATATAGGAAGGGCAGGTGGTTCAGGGATTTTGTTGAACGGTGTTTAATCATTTCATAATGGATGTCATCTGGTCCAAAAGCAAAGTGAGAGCTGTTTTCAGCTCATGGATGGTAAATGGCCTATTGCATGCGTAAATACCCTTGGACAAATTTCAAGGCCTACTTTTCAATTTTGTTTTTAAGGACTAGAAACTCTGAGGAATTAAGATGATGCTCTGAAATATTAGAAAATGTCTCACCAAGAGACTGACTATTGCAGTTAAGTCTGCAATAGTACATCCATTATATTCCAGAACTGATGAGGAGTGTGCTATATATTTTTCCTTCATTTTTCAGTTTTTTCCAGATCGCCTTGGTGCTAGTTGTCTGGGTAATAAATAATGTGATATGAATCCACGATTCTTCCTTTTTGACTCTGATTCCGAATGTAGCATTCTTTGGCTTGTGCACGTTTAGAGACCATATGGTTGTCTGGGGTAGGATATTGTCGGAATATTCTCAAAGCTTTCTTTTGAGCTTTTTCTGCTGCGATGCAATCTTTTCACCATGGATCCTTTCCATACCCATCATGGTTTGGAAAAAGGTGGAAACCGGGTGGATGTTTTTGGAATTGCAATTGCAGCTGCATGGGCGATATGTTTGGTGATGTTTGTAACTGCATCATTAATAGCTCCTGACTGTAATGATATCAAAATCTGCCAGGTTTTGAAAGGCATTCCAGTCAGCCTCATCAATACTCCACCATGGTAACCTGACAGAAAGACGTGGGTGTTCCATTAATCAGAGTGGTTATCATGGGAAAGTAATCACTTCCATATGGGTTCTCCTCCAACTCCCAAGTAAAGTGAAGGGAAGAGAGAAGGTAAGCAGATAGAAAGATCAATGGCAGAAAACATACAGATAGGCATCTGGAAGGTGTTAGTTCCCACGTTTAGACAGGATAGGCTGTTGTCAGCAAGCATATGCTCTTTGACATGTCCCCTTCCATTAATGTCAGCACTATGCCACAGGGTATTACGTCCATTGAAATTCCCAAGAATTAGGACGTGGGAAGGCAACTGCGCAGTGAGATCATAAAGGTCTCTCTGAGAGATGTCAGCCCAGGTGGCAAGTAAATCGAACAGATGGCTAATAAAAACCCAACCATAAGGTGAATAGCTCCCGCTTCTAAGTTAGTGAAAAGCAGTACAGGTTAGAAAGGGGTCTGGTTGCTCACAAGGATAGCAACTCCACCATGGGCAGATCCATCCCCAATTCTATCCTTACATATGATAGCAGTCTTATGAAATAAAGGGTTTACATTCGGCTTGAAATATGTTTCCTGTAAGCAAAAGCACACTGCTTGTGGATGCCTTGATGGCATCAGTATTATGCTAGAATCCATGGCAATTCCAGTGTAGGAATTTATCCATTATTTTGGCTTGGTGGGTCTATCAGGTGGCTTCCGATGTGCTGAGGGCTTATTTTTTGTCAATCTTGGATTTATCTTTTTTTTTTTGGGAAGTATGAACACTGTCCTGTGTCCATTTCTTCCTCTGCAAAGAGTTCCAAGACTCTTTCATCTGGTGGTACCTCCTCTAAATCCATTTTTTCTTAAGTACTGGGGGGGGGGGGGGTTCAGGCTTCTTATTCTTTTCACCACCAGTTTCTTCTGTTAATGGTGGAGCTTTAGGAGGTAAGGATATAGGAGTGGCAGCTGACTGGTCCTTCTGTGTGGGTTTTCCTGAACTTAACAGGTAGCGTGCGATGGGAGTGGATGACTCTTTTGGTGGGATGGTCATTTCAGTCAGTCCCAATGGAACATATCCCTCCTTCTGAGCGTAGGTAGATTTGATTGTAAATCATAGGTTTTTACTGCTTTTCTTGCCTACTGATATGATATGTTTAGCTCTGCCTTAAGTCTTTGAATTTCTTCTTTCATGAGCATGCCAGAGGTGGAACTCCTTCCACCTCTGGCATGCTCATGATAAGCAGGATGTTCCCCTTGGCAGTTAATGCAGGTGGGTTTTGTAGCTGAATATGATGAAGTTGCATGGTCCTTTGCAGCATATCGAGTGTGTGCCGGGGCTACATGATAGGCAATTTGTGTGTCCATATTTCTGGCACTTAAAGCACCTTAGAGGATTTAGTATTAGTAATGACCATATGGTGCAAGGAAGCCTAAGGCTTAAGCTGCACCAGCAAAAAAAAATAAAAAATAATAATAAATAAAAAAATAAATAAAAATAATAATAAAATTAAAAAAAATAAATAAATAAAATAAGAGAAAAGGAAATAGACAACCTATGCATTTTCCTGCTCCAGCTGACCTTCAATTTTCCCCAAACTGTCAGCCTCTACCACGCATGTAGGTAACTTATTCCAGTAATTTATAACTCGCTGACTAAAATAAAACTTCCTGCAATCGTCTAAACATCTCTCCACGTAACTTGAATTTATGGTCCCTAGTTCTAGAATCACTTATAACTGTGAAAATTTCATCCTCATTCATTTTACATTGCATTTCAGAGCCTTAAACACCTCAATCAAGTCACCTCTAGGGTGCCTAGTTTCCAAACTGTGCAACCCACATTCAAAGTCTTTCCTAATAAGGATTTCCTTTTGCTGACCTCAACAGGCAAGTTACCTGTCTCTGGACACTTTCAAAAACATCAATGTCCTTTTTTAAGTGTGGTCTCAAAAGTTGAACACAATATTCCAAGTGCGGTCTAACAATAGCCTTATATAATGGGATTTTGATGTCCTTATCTGTGCTAGCAAATGTTTGAAAAATTATTAATAGGACACTATGGGCCTTACTCGCAACCTGTCTACAATGCTCAGAGAACTTCATGTCTAACCATATCATAACTCCCAAGTCCCTTTCTTCCACCACTGATTAAGTTCAACTCCACCAAGTGTATGTTATTTTGGGGTACGTTCACCCAGGTTTACGTAAGACCAATTACTTTGCTGGATTAAAGCATGCTGGCTGCCACTTTTCTGATCATCCCTGAAGTCTATCTAGATCACTCTGAAGAAGCTCTACTTGGCAGTGATCATTAACTATACTACCAATCTTTACATAATTTGCAAATTTAGACATCACTCCCTCCATCCCTTGATCAATGACATTTAAGAAAATCAAAACCAACAGTGGTCCCAATACTGATACTTGAGGAACCCCAGTTGTTACATCAACTCAATCTAAGGAATAACCATTTATAACATCCATCTGCCTTTTGCCCTGAAGCCATCCTGCTATCCATCCTGTTGGAATCAGGATTTTCCCTATGATTCCAACCTGTTCCAGCTTATAAAGTAACTGCTCACATGGGACTGAGCAAATGATATGCTAAAATCCAAAGAAACAATGATGAAATTATTCCCTAAATCCAGCTCACGAGTGATCCTGTCAAAATAACTAACCAGATTTGTTAAACATGATTTTTCCTTTACATGCTGCATCCTTCAGAATTCCATTTCTATCTAAATAATCCTGTATTCCACCCTTGATCATTGCCTCCATGATTTTCCCTACTACTAAAGTCAGACTGACTGGTCAGTAATTTCCCACTACACTCTTAGAACTGCCGTTATGTATTGGAGATACATTGGCACTTTTCCAATCAATGGAATCTCACCAGAGTCCAGTGATGTGCTCGTGATTAGCCTAAATGGTTCAATGCACTCACTTTCTGCCTACTTTAAAATTAAGGGTATATGCCATCAACCCCGGGAGCCTTACTTGCCTGTAGGCTTGAAGGTTTTTTCAGTAAGTAATCATGAAATTTCAATATCATTAATTACATATTTTTCAACTTCACTCCCATAATTTCTCATTGACATAAATGATATTTCTTCTGCATTTGAGACTTATGGAAGCACTGGAAAGTTAATGTAGCCAGCTTTGATTTCATTAGGAGATGTTGGTGATTTTAATGTTAGGATAATGTTTCTTGTGGGAACAAGTTTCCCATCCCTATGCATGAATATTCATTTTGCAGCTCTCACTGCTTGGGGTTCCAATTCAGAACAGATTTCCTCTTCAGACACATCCATGAGATCCTATTCGGCGATGACACCACGGGATGAGTTCAGTGTCTAGTGGAGGGGGAAGGGATAACTGTGATTGGCATTCACCCCACAGATGTAGCTTGGAGGAGCTGTTCCAAATGCTTGTCACTTCTAGTCTCTACAAGGATGTCGCCTGAGCAAAGCCATTTTATAGATTCAGGAGACCCTCAACCCCTCTGGATAAAGAAGGGTGACAATTTTCCTACAGCTTTCTCACCTGTAGAGTGTATTATCAGGTAATGGGGTGTTCGAACTGATACTGTCTCTGTTTTCTGTCGTTTTGCTGAAATGACATCAGTGGGGTCAGTGATGAGGTTTTCATGTAGGGACCGTGTTAAGGCCCCAGAAGAAATAATTTTATCAGGATTCATAATTGTTTTAATTGTTGTTCAGTGCCTGGGCTCCCCATCCACTATGGAGTCCAAACGAGATGCTCACTACCTGTAGCAAGCAATAAATGCACTCTGTATACTGGCCAGCTTGAATCCTGTCCCTCAGACCATGAGGGCAGGGGCATGGCATTGGCACGGTTTTGCCTGCACCGGTTGACCATTGCAGGCAAACCTACTACCGAATTGATCCTGGCTGAGCACCCAGGGCCACCCATCTTGTTGAAGCAGGGGCCAAAGTGGTGTGTTGAAGCTGGACCCCTGAACCACCAGCATCCCCGCTTTCCAAGTTTCCATGGGTTGCAGAGCCACTATCATTATATAATTAATGCTAGTGGTACATGGTGCATTACATTTTTTTTCATGGGGAACTGGATTAGTTCAGGCAGTCTTTGAGAAAACTAAAATTACTACCATGCATTTTCAAGAAATGGAAAATTTTATAAAAGGTTTACCTAGAACATTCTGTGTCAAAGGACATAGAATACTCTAGGTGACTAGCATCAATATATTTAATATGGAAGCGTAGTCTTTTGACAGTCAGTGTGAAGGATAGGCTTAACCGATCGGGCTAGATGTGGTCTCAAATTGAAGATATTTTTTCCTAAGTGTGCACAAAGTTGTTAATATTTAAAAATTCCGAAGTTTTATTTTATGGAATGGACCAGTTTTGTACTACAAACAAGAATAGTTCAAGATTCATTTCATAGATGGAGGCACAGGATGATGTTAACGTTACACAAATAGTTGTCTAAGTTGATAAGGCATTTTTTCTGATTAACAATTTCCACTTTAACTATTTAACTAATTAAGAATTTGCACAACTGTGTCTTTTGTTCTGAAAAAAAAAAAATAAATAAATAAAAAATATAATAAAACTCTTTTGCAATGGGTACAGCTAGCTATAGCCATTGCGTCTGATAGGCCTAACCGATTTGATGTCAAACTGAAGATAATTTCTTCCTACCTGTACAGAAACATGGGAAAATATAAAAATTCCAAATAATAAAAAAATCTGACCCATTCTGTAAAATAGTTATTTTACAGAATGGGTCAATTTTCTCTACTAGTGCTGCTGCCTATCATAAAAGAAAGAATAGTTTTGTTTTACAGAAATAAGAAAGGATTTGAATTACCTGCTCACGTGCTGGCTTACCCTCACGACCAAACACGGACTACACTTCGCATTATCTGCAAACTTGGACATTAAGCCTGATATACCATCATCAATATCATTTATAAATACAGAAAATAACAATGGACCCAACACGGAATCCTGAGAGACTCCACTAATAACATTAGTCCACGAAGAGCAGTATCCATTGATTACCACTCTCTGTCTTCTCCCACTCAGATGATACAAAGGTTGGCAGGGTTGTTAATGACAGTAATGGCAGTGTGTTACTGCAACAGGATCTAGATAATTTGGGCAGATGGGCTAAGAAGTGGCAACTGAAGTTTACCTTGACATGCAAAGTACTGCATATGGGTAGAAGTAACCCCAGAGAAATGTACCAACTGTGTGGTACTACACTTAAGGTGGTAGAAAATGAAAAAGACCTGGGAGTAATTGTGCAGTCAGATATGAAGTTTTCTGAGCAATGCAGACAGGCTGCCAGGGCAGGTCATGGGGTTTTGTCAATGATATATAGGAATTTTGCTAGCAGGGAAAAGGAGGTGATTATCCCTCTGTATAAGGCAATGGTCAGGCCACACCTTGAGTACTGCGTGCAGGTCTGGAGGCCTCATTTTAGGAAGGATGTAGATTTACTTGAGCGTGTACAGAGAAGGGCAACAAGATAGGTGAGGGGAATGAAGGGATCCTCTTATCAAGAGACGCTTAAGTTCTGCAAATTGCAGTGGCTGGAGACTAGGCACCTGCTCAGTGATCTGATTGAGGTGTATAAGGCCTTGAATGGGTTGAGCACGCTGAATTCTGATGGGATCCTTCCACTTGTTCAGATTACGAACCTAAGGGGGCATAAATTCAAATTAAGAAAGGACAGATGTAGAATAGATGTGCAGAAATTTGCCTTTAGCCAGCGGGTGGTTAATTGCTGGAACAAACTTCCATCTGTCGTTGTGGAAGTTCATAGGTTGAATAAATTTAAGGAGGAACTGGACAGGCATTTGGAGGGAATGGTGTGATTTTTTTTTTTTTTTGGCTGATGCTGCATAAGCTCATAACACTTGCTTTCTTGCATCACATGCCACTACTACTACTACTAAACCATCCCTTTATCCATAGCAACGATTTGCCTCCAATGCCACACTGCCCCAATCTGTACAGCAGTCTTCCATGTGCAACAGTATCAAAGGCTTTTCTAAGATCCAAATATATGATATCAAAGTTATTCTTTGCATCCAGTTCCTTTGTAACTACATCATAGTATCCAGTCAAATAAGTCAGACAAGACTTCCCCTTGTTGTTGTTATTTGGTTTTTAGGAGCATTAGCAACTAAGACCATATTGCTCCGGGGATATGCGGTGGTCATTCCCTGACCTTTCCACATCCTCCATATTTGGTGGCTCACGGGCTCGAACCTCGATCTAATCAAGAAGCATGTGCTACACACTGCTGCTCCTGCCCACCTGGCTACGGAGGCATCTGACTTCCCCTTAACAAACCCATGCTGTGTCCGAGCTATAACTGAAGTCTTGTCTAGGTGATCCTGCAATGCTTCTTTAACCAGTGCCTTCATTAATTTTCCTGGAACAGAAGTTAAACTAACAGATCTGTAATTACCTTTCTCCATTTGATCCGCCTTTGTGGATTGGGGTCACATTTGCAAACTCCAGTCCACGGGTACCTACCTCCCTGAGTCCAGAGAAGCTCTCATAATTATGGCTAAGGGTTTGCTTACTTCTTTTGCTACCTCCACTAATATAACTGGATAGATCCCATCCACCCCAGGTGCCTTTCTTGTGTTTATTACAAGAAAGTAATTAACTCTCAGTTATTACAAGATTATCTAGCTTACTGGCAGAGTTGAACACACCTCTGGCATTCCCCTCCCTGAATAACTCCTCATATGTGAATGTCAATGCAAAATATTCATTTAGTTTGTTAGCTACCTGAGCAGGATCATCAACAGTCGAACCATCGATATCATGTGGTCCAATATGATTCATCCCCTTCCTTCTAGAGTTTACCTAAGTAAAGAACTCTTTGCTGTTTTTCTTTGCATCCTTTGCCAAAGATTTCTCGTAATCTGCCTTCGCCTGCCTAACCTCCTTTGGAACTTGGTTACAGACCAGCTTATATCTATCATTGGCTTCTGTGTCACATGTTAATTTATATATATACCATGCATTTTTCTTCTCTGTCACATGTCTAATTAGTTCATCTGACATCCATTTTGGCCTAAATCTTGAACAATATTTCTTTATTGGTATGAAAAGCCTAGTAGCTTCCAAGATGAATTCTTTGAATGCTTTCCATTTTGAATTTGCTGTTGGTAACAGCATCAGTTGGTTTCACCGTACAGAATTTAAATACTGTCTCAGACCACTGCAGTCACCTTTAAGAAAGTACCCTTCCCTTTACCCTTGATGGTAGTTACCTCTTTGAGTAAATCCCACTTCAGCAGACTGTGATCACTGCCACCTAGTGGTTCATTTATCTGTAGATCCTTGATGAATGAAGAATCAGATCAAGAGTATTACTCCCTCTAGTTGCCTCCCGAACATGCTGCTGTAGAAAAAATACCTGTCCAGCTGAGCCTTAAACTTATTTAGGCTATCAACCTCCACCACAAGGGATGGAAGTCTGTTCCACCAACCAACCACCCGCTGGCTAAAGGCAAATTTCCGCACGTCTATCCCACATCTGTCTTTCCTCAATTTGAATTTATGCCCTCTCAGGTGATTATTCTGAGCTAGAGGAAGAATCCCATCAGCAGAAAACAATCATCCAATAAATCCACAAAAGCCTTGCTAGTGTGAGAGTGACCAACCCACAAATTCCAGTCAATATCCGGGAAATTAAAATTCTCCATTATAAGACGATCTAATTTACTGGCCCACTCTCTTTCTCTGCAGAATTGCTTATTATACTCATCAGATTCATTAGGCCTATAACACACACCTACTCTCATTTTTCCTTTCCCAGTGCTTATGTCACACCAAACAGACTCAACATTGCATTGTCCACCCACATCAACTGGATGCACTTCCTTAGATTTTCTATATTTCTTAACTAACAGCATTATGTGTTTCTTAACTAACAGCATAACCCCTCCTCCCCTCCCATCCTGTCTATCCTTTCTGTACACATTGTACTCTCCAAATTCCAGTTCTGCACTTCTTACGTCTGTGTGACACCATGTCTCTGATATCCCAACAATATCTGCCTTTGATATCTTGACTAGCACTTCAAGCTCATCGAATTTATTAACTATACTCCTAGCATTGGTGTACATGCATGCACCTGTTTCTACTCTTAGTTACTGTAACACAGCCCATGTATTTACTTGTTCCACTATAACTCCCAGCAGTCCTGGAAATTCCCATTGCCTTGCTTTCCAGGCTGCTGCTCAATTTCATTTCAATAGAAGTAGTGCAAGAATCACTTTTACCTCTGCCAGTGGCTACTGTTAATCTATTATATAGTATTATATAATAATACAGTTAATCTATTATATTATATTATATATAGCCCAAGCTAGCAGTTTCCCGACCCACCTAACTCTGCCTCGACAGCATCAGGAAATATTCTTGCAACCTTTCTATTTAAGTGTATCCAATCCCTGTAGGGGCAGTCTCTAATGTTAACAAACACAGACCAGGCTGAGAAAAATTCTACCCCTTGAGCCTTGCACAATCTCTCAAGGGCTGAATTGATCAACAAGGCTCCCATCATATACTCCATCCTATCGTGTCTGGGCAGAATTGCAGACACTTTCAAATTCAATCCTAACTGACGGCTTTTTTTTTCAGCATTATCTTGCACTTGTTAAGTAATTCTTCCGGTCTCCTACTCTTAATATCATTAGTGCCAACGTGTACAACAGTATCACCCTTTGCCCTTAAAGGATGATATCTGCCCTACAACGTCATCAACCTTTGCTCCTGGCAGACATACACTGGTCCTGTTCCATCTATCCTTTTTGCACAATATGTTCCCCATTTCCCTGACAATAGAGTCACATACAACAACTAGTTCCTTTGGGACTAGCGTGATGTTCAAGTGGCACTGATGTGGGCAGCTGAGAGCTTGATGGGCCCCTCAATTTCCTGTCCTTCAAGCTCTCATATAAGCCCATAACAATGCCAAGTTGGTGCCTGATTTCCTTATACTCCCTACATCACTCTCACACAAAAAAGACAATACCCCCTTGGCAATATCATATCCCGTTCCTGATTGCTCCACAAACATCAAACAAGCGGTGCATTTCATTAGACTGTGATTCAGAGGACAACCGCCCCCCCCCCCTCAGTTCTCCCCTGAGCCACAGCACTTCCACTAGCTGAGCCTTTTGCTTTGCTGCTCTGGTCTAAGTTATGATTTCTATTCAAGTTCAATAAAATTCCAATACAAAATATAACCCTAAACCTATATCCCAATGCAGTTATAACACTATATACCTGTATTTCGGTATCGAATATTTTCTAAGAATTACGTTATATGACTTTCTTATCCCGTCAACATATATGTATTAATTTATGACGTTACATTTGTAATAACTAGGTCGCTATATTTATTTAGTTAAAAAAGTACAATTCAATTGACAATGAAATTTAATATGATTAATAAATTAGATTAATAAATAATAGATGATGAATTGCCTCATTATTGTGCATGCAAATCATATCCAAAATTTTTTAGTTATTTATTTAATTTTTTTCTACTTTTTTGCTTTATCAACTTTGCTTGCTATAACTTTAAAAATTTATGAATTGTCATGGTGGAATTTCTTCCAGATGTGTTCCATGCCATGTTTCTTTCTGATTTCAATTGATTGCATCCACTTTTACACCATTGTTTTTGTGTGTTTTGTAATCATTTAAAAATGTTATCAGAGAATTGCAAGGACAGGAGGGAATTAGACTGCTTAAATGCAAAAGCTAACAATATATCATGTGCAAAAAAGAGACTTTTTAAATAGGAATACCAATACAGTATTTTAATTATTTGGAATTTTTTTCTAAAAAGAAAATAATATAACAGCAAATGTTTAAAAGCTTACCATTATGACAACAAGTTATCATAAAGTGATATAAGAAATAATAAAGGCAAATAACAAATGCAGTACTAATAGAGTTAAAATTTAGAATGCTTTACAATACTGCTTAGTTGGTATCAAGAATGCTTGTATATTATGCTTTGTAAGCGTAAATAAATACTGTTATTAAAAAGAAATGAGAAATAAAGACATATATTAAGATATTTCAATTTAGGAGCCAACTTACCATTGCAACCAAGAAGGCGATTAAAAACTTCCTTAACAACTATCGGATTCAATTTAATCAGTTTAGGTAGAGCAGCTATTACTTCTTTCTAAATAAGGTGAAAGATAAATACCATTTATCAAATCAACAGAAATAATACTGCATTAAAATCAACGTTCCAGGAGCTAAATTTTTCAATGTCTCCTAATTTGTAGCATGCAGAAACCCTTTCTGAATAGATGAAAGAATATGAAAAAACAATTTCATTTTTTCACAGCAAAGCAGTCGTGACTATTTGATTTGCCTTTCAGCTATCAGAGTATAGCCAGCTATTTTGGAGATAGGATAATGAAGAATGAAGTAGGTAGAATAAATAAATAAACATTTAAGAGAATGATAATGTAAAAATGGTCTTTAGGAAGGAAGAAAGGATTTATAAACATTCTTTAAAAGTTTAGCTCAATTCATTAAAACATCATCACAATTAGATCACAATAAATAAATCACAATTAGATTATTACTGCAAAAGGTTGCAATGAACATATTAATGAAGGATTATAAATAACCAGAATTTAAGTATTTTTTCCAAATTTATTGCTCCTTTGTAATAAAATAACAATAATACATACAATACTTTTTCAATTATTGAGATTATTCAGGTACCATTCCTGTGTATTGCAGCCTTTAATTTCTACATGTTGTGCAGTAGGGCAAGAACTTTACTTTATATTAAGTTTCATGGAAGGTTTGGTTAAAAGCTTCTATCAATTCATGAAGGATTTCGGGTTTGTTATTTTTGGCCCAAAAAAACTGAACAGCAATTCTCTTCAGTCATAATTAATCTCTAAACAATGTCTAATAAAGAATGAAAAAATTAATAATATATTGTGCTGGTTTATGGATCCAGAACACTGCTAGTAACAGCAAAAATACCCAGCAACCATAATGAAATATAGACAAATATATTAGATATATAATGAAATATAGACAAATATGTTTTCCTTTGTAACTACACCTGTCAGGTGTAGTTACAAAGGAAAAAATTATTAAAAGGTGCCTGAAAAATAAAAATAGATTACATAAAATTAAATAAAATAAATGAAAATATGCAAATAGTACTTAATGCTACAGATCCTAAGATTTTAACTATGTCTTCAAGGGCCGGCAGCCAAAACCAAAGGAAATACAGCAAAAAAGCAAGGCCACTGTATCTGTTATGATATATACGCAGCAGACAAAAAGCGAGAAGATGAATATATCATAACCAACCCAACAGAGACCAAAAATAAAAGGAATAAAAAACCAAACAAATATAATTCCTAAATAATTAAAAATAAAAGTAAACGTAATACCAATTAATTCCAGTTAAAGAAAAATTGAATGAATACCAAACAGCCCTACTTGAATTTTAACAAAAGAAAGTAACATAAAGACGAAAGGATATAGCCAGAATATAACAACTTACTGTTCGGCCTGGCAGAAGACAGTGAAATGGGTTGAGGGAAGTGAACACATCAAGGCTGTATCTGAGAGATCAAAGAAGTTAGCCGATAGTGTCCAGCAAATTTATAACCGTTAAGGCAACAGGTCAAAGTAAACCTTACCCACGTCTTGGGGAAGTCGGCAATTAAACAAATGAGGCAAATGAATCAGCAAAGAGAAGAAATCAATAACTAATAAAGTAGCATTGAAAAGACACTAAACTTTGTTGTAGAAGAAAAAAGGGTGATAGCAGAAAAATAGTATCTTGAATATTGCTTTCGGCCAGCCTAATCATGCATGAGATATAAGATGTAGTGTTTAAGAACAGCAAAAAGTAATTGGAAGAAGGGGAATATAGCAACCAAACATTAAATGTAGAACTAAATTCCAGTGCCACCTACAAGTCCATTACCAATAACAGCTGTATAATCACTAAGAAATTAATTACTTTCAGCAAGAAATTAAAAATTAGCATTAATAATTACAAATTTCCTTATATTTACTTCATACCTAAGTTCCACAAAAAACCCACAGGTTTCAGATTCATCACTTCTTGCAAATAGAGTTATGCTCATAGGTCAGGCAAAACTTTACAACTATTACTTAAAGGTGTTCAAGTAATATTATCGTCCCATTGCAATTATTTCTCGTCTTTCTAAAGTAATGGAAAAATCAATTAGCCGCCAACTCTTAAATCATCAAGAAATTTTCCATCTGATCAACGACTGCCAATATGGATTCCATCAGTATCAATACACTGGTAATATTCTGGCTCATATGTTAGCCATATATGGACAAATTTAATGGAAAAGATCTGTGAAACTCAAGCAATTGCTCTTGACTGTGGCTTAAAAGTCTTCTAAAAACTTCCATCATATGGTTTGTCAACTGTTTTTTGTAATTGGGTATCCAGTTTACTGTCTGACTGGTCACTGCGGGTGATAGTAGATGGCTCTCTGTCTTCTAACTTCTTCACTAATGCTGGTGTTCCCCCAAGGTTCAGTTCTTTCTCCCACTCTTTCCCTCTTATACATTAATGACCTTCTTCCATTGACCGGAAATCCTATACATAGTTTTGCTGATGATTGCTTTCCATCTACCAGTTTGAGAAACCTTGCCTTGCTCAAACATCTTCAACTTCTCGAATATCCACTATCAATTCCTTAAACAGTGATCTTAAGGTAATTCTCAAGTGGGGCAATGATATTTTAGTTGATTTCAATGCTTCTAAAACTCAGTCCTGTATTATACCTTGCAGAAGGGATTCTTCTGCTCCTATGGTTATCTTCGATGACACTCTGATTTTTAAGCAAGATCATATATCTCTAATGGGGATTACTCTGACTTCTAATCTCTTTTGGCATAATCACATTACAAATATTGTTTCCTCTGCATCTAAAAAACTG
The DNA here is from genome assembly GCF_048544385.1 of Mastigoproctus giganteus. Classification (NCBI taxonomy): domain Eukaryota; kingdom Metazoa; phylum Arthropoda; class Arachnida; order Uropygi; family Thelyphonidae; genus Mastigoproctus; species Mastigoproctus giganteus. The sequence goes on along the minus strand of NC_143580.1, from coordinate 153,672,810 downwards.
GGTTTTCTCTTTTCCTTTTGGCATTACTTTTCTTCCAAGCAGCTGTTCACTCTGTACAAATTGCAACTCCACCCTATCATGGAATATTGTCCCAACATCTGGGGGCAGTGCCTCCAAAACCTCTCTCAGGCTTCTAGATTCCATTCAGAATAAGGCAGGTAGGTTAATTAATGACTCATCTCTAATAGAGTTTCTCCACTCTCTGTCTCATTGATGTTCTGTTTCTGCCGCATGCCTTTTCTATAGATACTTCCATGGGCACTGTTCTTCTGAATTGGCTTCTATAATTTCTGTTCTCTCTTCTAAAGCAGTCTGAACATGTGCCGTTACCACTCAACATCATTTTACTGTTCAAGTTGGAACTCACAGAACCAACTTTTCTTCTTCCTCATTCATTCATTCCACTTCCGTTTTCTGGAACAACCTTCCCTCATGTGTATTTTCTGATAATGCCATCAAACATCATCTTTCTTTCATCTTCTCAACCTCCAACCCATGCATGGTACTAAGTACTATAGGTTCTAATACCTCTTGTGTTTGGGGTTTTCATAAAAAAAAAAAAAAAAAAAAAAAGCAGGGCAGTTTGGGAATGGTCTGTTAATTTGTCAGACAGAAATTTTATTAGTCCTAGGATACCTAAAATTCGGTGAATCAAGAGGTGAGTATAAAATGGAAATAATAAGTACGGAAGTTTATTTAGCTAGTTTCATAGTATATTAACAATGTTTCAGTTATTGTGGTTTTAGAAATAGTTTAGTTTATTTAATGTTTTATTACTTGCATATCTATTCATAAGCCACTTGTATGTCATTCTTTGTATATATGGATATATCGAAGGGTATTATTTTCACATGTTAAGATGAGGCAAAAATAAATAAATAAAAATAATAAAATAAATGAAAATAACAATTTTCATGTGTCATAAAAAACTGACTACAATTGTAAAAAGCAAAATTAGCTTTTTGTAGCCGAATTCTAATGAGACTATTGTTGCCAGATAATTTTATGCACAGTTAGTTTTTACTGCTCAATGAAGCTGATATTTTTTATAGTATAAAACTTGGATTCAATTCCAAACAATTATGAGTAACTGTGTGACAGTAACATTCTCCTATGCATGCCATGATTTGCAATAGTTTGGCAATTACTCTATAACAGTGGTTCTCAAAGTGGGGTATATGTACATCTTGGGGGTATGCAGTAAACCTTTTGGAGGTACGCTGTGAGAGCTCAAAAGTCACTAGATCTAGTAACAAAGTCGCTAAGTTGGCAACATTGCTACTGATTAATTTCTGAGAACTGAGTGACGAAGCTTGTTTGTTGTCTGTTATTTGGTTTTTAGGAGCATTAGCAACTAAGGCCATATTGCTCCGGGGATATGCGGTGGTCATTCCCTGACCTTTCCGTATCCTCTGTATTTGGTGGTCATGGGCTCAAACTCTGGTCTAATCAAGAAGCGTGTGCTATGCACTGCTGCTCTTGCCCACCTAGCTACAGAGGCGCCAGTGACGAAGCATGGTGCTGTAGTTCATGTCTGTACATGTTTGTCAATCCTCCCTCCCCTTCCCTACTTGAGAGCCGAACCTACCCAAACAGCTGATCTCCCAGTCAAAACATCCATTCTGAGTGAGTGAATGTGCCTTCTTACTGCTCTATGTATTTGTTGTGATTTACTTCATTTACTGTGCTTAAAGTTATTTTTAGTCTTCAGTTTACTGTAAAAATAATAAAACAAAGTTAAATTTTATTTAACTTTATTTTATTATTTTGTGAAGTTAAATGAACTTGTTTCTAAAGTACCCTGAAACATGGATAAATGGATAATTAAGAAGAAAAGTAATGTGGAGCCAGAGCCGATTGCTTCTACATCTACAACTATGTCAACATCCCATGTGAGTAAAGAGGTGGATTCAGCAAGTAACTAAAAGATCGTTAAAGTTAAACAATAAAGTGATAAAAAAATTAAAAAACATAAATATCATGAATGATATTTACAATTTGGCTTTATATGGATGGGAAATTTAATAGAATCAAATCCATAGTGCATTGTTTGCTCTGAAGTCCTGTCACAAAATTCCATGAAACCGTCTCTTTTGTGGCGACATTTTGAAACAAAACATAAGCATTTAAAAAACAACCCCTTAAGCTATTTTGAACTGTAATTAAGCATTTTTCTGGTGTAGAAAAAAATGAAAGTGCACTTAAAGCACTTACAAAGTAAGCCTTCAAATTGCCAAAGTCAGAAAGGCTCACACAATAAGTGAGTCACTCATTCTTCCAGCAGTCGAAGAAATAGTTTCTTGTATGTTTGGTCAAAAAGAGACAAACCTTGTCAGAACCATTCCTTTGTCAAACAACACAGTTTCCAGGAGAATTAAAGATATGGCCTATAATATTAAGGACCAACTCATTCAAGCTATTCAATGTAGTTTGTGGTTTGCCATACAAGTGGATGAGTCGACAGACGTAGCTGGGCTAGCTCAATTACTTGTTTTTGTGTGTGGAGAATTCCAGGATGCAATATTTGAAGATATTTTATTTTGTAAGCCTGTCAAAACTTCTACTATGGGTAGCCTGTATTCTAGTGAGTTCATCACTTATCTTTCCTTTGAAAAGGTCAGATCCATCGGAGCATACAAGAATCTTAAAAAAATTTTAATGGGAACTACAGTAATCTGATCTCAGGCAAAAGAGAGGGTTTCCCAGCCCCAAGAAATTGCTGCTTCACACAGAAGTATGTTAGTTGTCAAGAGGAAATGTTCTTTGCCATTTATTTGAACTCAACAATGAAGTACACTTTTTTTTCATGGACCACGAGTTTCGACTTTCTTTGAGACTACAAGACTTAGAATGCTTCTACGGTTATCATATTTAGCTGATATTTTTTAAAAAGTGAATATTTGGAACTTATCATTGCAAGAACACAACATTGATGTGTTCTATGCTGAGAAGAAAACAGAGGCCGTGGTAAAAAAAATTTCTCTCTGGAAAAACGGAATTAAAAAGAACAGCTGTGACCAATTTCAGCGACTGACAGATTCATTTCTTAAAGAAAATGAGCAAACAATTGTGGACTTTGAAGACATCAGACAACATATAATCATTCACTTAAGCACTCTTAAAATTCTTATAAGGCAGTATTTTCCACCCCCTGATGAAATGCAAGAATGGATTCGGGACCTCTTCACATTTGATTTGGAAAAATGTAAGCTTCCATTGTCCAATAAAGAAGAGTTGATTGAGATATCTTGTGACAATAGTTTAAAAAACATTCATTCCAAAAAGCCATTGATTAGTTCTTGGATTGGAGTGGAGAAGGAATATCCAACTTTGTCAAGAATTGCAGCCAAATATTTGTTACCTTTCACAACAACTTATTTAGGTGAAACTGGTTTTTCATCTTTAACTGCTTTAAAAAATAAATATAGGAACAGGCTGGATGTTGAAGATGACTTGCGACTCTAACTCAGCAAGATAACTCCAACCATTGATGAACTGTGCAAGCGTAAATAAGTGCAACCATCTCACTGATTACCCAGTAAAATGTTTATAATTTTATAAGATTTGTTAAATTGTTTATGTCACTCTTTGTGTTTATCGATATATGTAATTTATGAATACAAAACTTAATGTGCGTGTATATATATGTTTTATTCTATTCCCATTGTTATATTATAACTATAGTTTTATCTATCTATACAAGGGGTACACCAATTACATACACATTTCCGGGGGTACGTGAAGCATAAAAGGTTGAGAACCACTGCTCTATAGCATATGATAAACATTTATTAAAGTGTGCTACTTGTTCATGATCTCTCAAAATTGTCTTGTGTGAAGTATTCTTTTGTACTATATAGGGAAGTCAAAGTCTGTCTTTTCAGCATTTGATAATTTGGTCATTATAAGATGAATTAAATGGTTGTGGCATGCAGATGGAGAATTTTTGGTTCGGAGCTTTTCTGTTTGGAGAAGAAAAGCCCCAACCCAGTTACTCAGTCTAGTATGGACAACTTTTTTTCAAGACAGTCATGAACTTGTTGCTCGGGGGTTTCCCCGAGCAACAAGTTCATGTGTGCTTGTTCTTTAAATTCAACAAGCTATTATTAAATAGCTTGTTGAATTTATTCTCCCATTAGGGCACTGGTCTCTGCTTCAGATTATTCTGATTATGCTTCAGGATTTATTTTATAAGTTTATCTGTTTAAGATAAAATATTATATTTAACTATGTTTAGAAGTTAGTCAAATATTTATTTTGAAATTTTATACAGATATGTGAGACCAGTCACTATATGTTAAACACAGGGCCAGGCTCTGCAAACCAGTCCTGCACTCATTTATTGATTCTTATTACCAGTTTAATTTCAAATGCAGTATCATGCATACTATCCAAGAGGGGTGTGTGTTCATTGTTGTGCACTTTTTAAACATTCAATCTTACAAGAGCAATTGTCATCATGGACTATGGTGCAACATTATTTTTTTATGTGACTTGCTCATTTTTCTCTTTTCTTTTTGGTCCCTTCTGAGCTCAGGGCCTTGGTGCAGCTAAATCGCATGCATCACCAGATAAGTGTGGTGGCATTACAGGCAAATAACTGCTATGGATAAAGAGATAGTTGAGTGGGAGAAGACAAAGAGTGTGCAATGATCTACTTGGACTAATGTTAATAATAGAGTCTCACAGAGTTAAGTGCTGGGTGCCTTACTGTTTTCAATATTTATTAAAGATACTGATGAAGGCATATTGTGCTTAATGTCTAAGTTCAAATGTTGGCAGGGTGGCTAATCACAGGCATCAGGGCATGCTACTGCAACAAGATCTAGAAATAGGAAGATGTGCTGAGAAGTGGAAACTGAAGTTTAACATTGAGAAATGGAAAGTAATACATATAGGGAGCAGTAATCCCAGAATAGCACACCAACTGTGGAGAACCATATTCAAGGTAGTTAAGAACGAAAAAGGCCAGGAGATAACTGTGCAGTCAGATATGAAGTCCTCTGAGGAGTGCAGACAAGCTGCTAGGGAAGCCCACTACTAATCAAAGATAAAGAGGAATTTTGGCAGCTGGGATAAGGAGGTGATTATACTGTTGTATATGGTAATTATGATGCCACATCTTGAGCAGGCGCCTCCATAGCCAGGTGGGAAGGAGCAGCAGTGCATAGCACACGCTTCTTGATTAGACCGGGGTTCGAGCCCGTCACCACCAAATATGAACGATGCGGAAAGGGCAGGGAATGACCACCGCATATCCAAGGAGCAATATGGCCTTAGTTGCTAATGCTCCTAAAAATCAAACAACAACATCTTGAGCACTGCATACAGGTCTGGAAGTTCAATTTTAGATAGGGTGTGAATCTTTTGGAATTGATGAAGAGCAGGGAATGAGATTAGTGAGGAACAAATGGTACTCTTACCAACAAAGACTTCATTTCTGCAAATTGCAGCATCTGAAATCTAGCCATACTGCAAGGAGATCTAAATGAAGTGTTTATGGCTTTGAATGGCCTGAGCAAACGTTGATAGTATCCTTGCTCTTGCTCAGACAGCACATATGAGGGACATAAATTTAAACGAATAAGGATAGTTGTAAAATGGATTTCCAGAAATTGCTTTCAGCCATTGGGTGGTTAATTGCTGATTATACCAAAATAGCAAAATTTCCATCTGGTTTGTGGAAGTGGAGTTTTGATAAATTTAAGAAATAACTATACAAATTATTAAAGCAAATAGACAGGTGATCTGGGAATCTTTTTTTATTATTATTTTTTTTGCTAATGTTACATAAACTTGTTTCCTTGCATCACTTTCCACTACTAATATTCAACACGTTCTTTAACATAATGTTAGGAATTTATTCCAAAATATGGAAATTAAGTGAGCGAGCTTATTCCCTTATTCTCTCTCGTCCTCATGTATTCATGCACAAACAACTACATTACTAAAGTTTTGGGAAAGTTTTGTCAACATGGGTGAACAGAAAGTGGACATGGAAAACTCCAAATGCATTAACAACTAATGAAATCGACTTCATCCTCACTAACAGAAGATATATTGTGAATGATGTTACTGTTCTAAATAAGGTAAATGTTGGAAGTGATCACAGAATAGTAAGATGTACACTTGATATAGATGCAGGAAAGGAAAAAACTGACTCGAGTAAATAATACAAAGGTCTTTGAGATAACAGAAGAGGAGAAAAAGCAGTATGTACTGGAACTTAAGAACAAGTTTGAGCTTCTGCAGACTGCTCAGGACCAAGATATCAACGAGGAATATTACAACTTTCTGAAAGTGATAAAGCCCAAGAAACCTACAGGGAAAAAGAAATCCAAAGAAGAAAAAATTAGTCAAGAAACACTTCTCATGATGAACCGAAGACGACAAATGAAAAGGAAGAAAAACACTGAAAGGGGTAAAATTGAGTATACTGAGTTATGCAAAGCCATTAGAAAGACACTCAGAGAGGACATAAGAAGATTTAACACAAGAAAAGTAGAACAAGCATTAAGAGAAAACAAAGGATTTAAATTAACAGCCATGAGCAGTAATACAGAAAGAAAAATGATACTGAAACTGAAGAATAGTGATGGTGTACTTATAAACAGCAGAGAAGGAATAATTCAAATAGCAGAAGACTACTAAAAAGAATTATACAAGGAGCGAGGGAATGATGCCAGCAGTGGGGAAGATGGATTGCAAATTAGCAACATATATGACATACCCGATATTCTTCCTGAAGAGGTAGAACATGCATTGAAGAAAATGAAGAATCAGAAAGCCCCGAGGGAAGCTGAAGTTACTGTAGAGTTGTTAAAATTGGGAGGAAGAGACATAACACAAAAACTGGCAAGGCTCTTCACAAAGTGCATTAGAAAAGGTGTGACACCTAAGCAGTGGAATAATTCAATCATAGTTTTGCTGCATAAGAAAGGAGATAAATCAGAAATTGGAAATTATAGACCAATTAGCTCGTTATCCCACATCTACAAGTTGTTCACAAGGGTCATTACTAACAGATTAGAAAGAATACTTGATGAGAATCAACTGAAAGAGCAAGCTGGCTTTAGGACAGGAATCTCAACTATGGATCACCTTCACGTAATATCACAGCTAATGGAGAAAGCAAATAAATATAAAACAACATTATGCCTGGCATTTGTGGATTATGAAAAGGCATTTGACTCCATACAGCATAAGGCAATGTTTCGGGCACTGGAAAGACAAGACATAGATACCCCACATATTATGATTTTGAAGAAAATATATGAGAGTGCCACCTCCTTTATTAGACTAGACAAAGACAGTAGGAAATTGAAAATCGAGAAAGGAGTTCAACAAGGAGATAGAATATCTCAAGCAGTTAATGTGAACGGAGAGTACCTAAACCATTTACGATTTGCAGATGACATTGTGGTCATAAGCCACAATCCCAAAGAATTAGATGTAAATCTTAATCAGTTATGCACAGTTAGTAAGGATTTTGGACTAAAGATGAATATGGCTAAAACAAAAGTAATGATGAACAAGTATGCCACGGAAAGGGAAATAATGATTGAAGGAGCAGTAATTGAAAAGGTGGAGTCATATACTTATCTGGGACAAGTTATTAGCTGTAATAATGATAAATGGCTGCAAGTCAAGAGAAGAATAAATTTTGGATGGATAGCATTCAGGAAATATAGTCACATACTGAAGAGCAATATCCCAGTTTGTCTGAAACATAAAATAATGAACCAATGTATACTCTCCACCATGACTTATGGAAGTGAAACTTGGGCACTCACCAAAAGAATGGAAGAGAAGCTCAGAACTACACAGCGAAGAATGGAACGAATTATATTGGGAATCAGACTGTTAGATAAGAAGAGAAACGCATGGATTAGGCAGCAAACTCAAGTAAAGGAAATTCTTATCAAAACTAAAGAACTAAAATGGTCTTGGGCAGGACGCACAGCTCGAAGACATGATGACAGATGGACTAAGAAAATAACAGAATGGTACACCCATGAGGAGACAAAGGTGGAAGACAAAGATCTGGAAGACAAAGGTGGAGATGGATAGATGAAATTCATGAGTTTGTGAGTAGTAAATGGATGGCCAGTGCTCAAAACAGAAGGAACTGGAAAGTTGCTGGAGAAGCCTTCATCCTGCAGTGGATGAAAATGGCTGATGATGATGATGTTAAGAAAAAGAGCAAAGACACCTGGAATCATGAAAGTACGTACAGAAACAGTGATGCAGTGAGTATATGGATATTAATATGAACAGGTGTAGTTCAATTTCAGTTATTGCTCAATATGTTTAATAAACATAAAGGAAATTTTAGCAGGAAGTTGACAGACATGCAAACTGATAATTTATGAAAATGTTGCAAATCAGAGAACAGAAACTATTGTAATTGTTAATTAAATGTGATTTTTCACACGACAAGAATGGTTCAAGTGTATTGTTATCTGCTTCGGTTTAGATTAGTTTTAAGCTGTTGCATCATTCAGTAGCTGTCAACACAAAGTCTGCCATCATATAAAACTAACACTCAATTAGAACGGGCGTTAAATGTCCAAACATTAGTTCTGGAATTTTCTTACAGTTCACATATTTTTAATAATACAAAAAATTTTCAATAAATATGTCAATCTCCAAATGATCATTGAGCTCCAATACTGATCTATGTTTAGAAGATTAAAAGGATGCTAAGTTATTAAACTTTTACTATGCTTTTCTTCATTTCTTCATTCAATCAAATATACTTGCTGCAGAGAAGTAAATGGGGAACAAATATTCATTGTCATGTTACTAACATTTACTATCGCGTCAGTTATGACAACATAAATATCTACTATAATTCCAAATCATTAAATATTAAGAAAAAATTAACAACCCCTAATTATATTTGAAATTTGAAGAAAATCAGAAAGAATGCAAATTATGAATAAGACATATACAATACCTTTGTAAGTCCATTAAGGACAGGAATTAAAAATCTGACATCAGGTACCCTCTTATGATATAAATCTCTAACTCGGGCAACCAGTTCAGCTGAAGGAGGAGCTGTAAAAGGTTTTCAATATATAAATACAGTAGTAGTAAATTTATTTTGTCCACTTTCTGAAGTGGCAAAATAAATTTAAAATGAATGAAAACAGTTGCTTTATGCAAGAATAATTTTCTTCTCAAAGAATGCTACTTAATTAAAAGTACAATAGCAAGAACCTCAACAGAAAATAAATTCTATTCCTTTTGGATGCTTTGATTTAACTTTTCAGTAAACAGTCATCGGCAGAAATAATAATAATAATAATAAAAAAAAAAAAACAAAAAACGAATGGTCTAAACCTAAACATACTAATCACCCAATAACATAATTGGGTGACTTCCTTTCTTTCTTTTTCTTTTTAAATAGTATGAACCAGAGCTGTAATGCTCAATCCATTCTACGTTGATATCAATATTTGTAAAATAATAAGAGAAGTTTAGCATAATTTCTGGAGAGTATCATACGGAAGTGTTCTACGTATTATACTGAGGTAAACTTCTATTATTTTAAATTTTTTTTTATATCAAAATTAGTAATAATTTTTTTAGTTTTAGTATATTGTAATTTCTCTTTTTTTTTTTTTTTCCTGATGAATATTTCCAGAAATCAGAAAAAAATCAACATGGCCGGAAGAAACAGAACAATTACAAAGGTCTGCATGTACTTTCCATCAGAAAAAAATTGACCTCTAGTAAATCTGGTTTTTGTGGTGCTGATTACATGAATATGATGTGACTGATTATACCACTCAGATACATATTCAGCTAATCTACATGAATATAATTATTATCGTTTAGAAATTCATATTTATGTTAATTGCTTGATTATAACTATAACCTTATTATTTCATAATTTAATATTTGTTCATTAATTGTTTCCAGTAAGATCCTGTGAATTACTGAAATACATTCAGTGTTGCTTCTAAGAACAATCACCCCAACAAATTCTATTTGAGCAGCTCTTTCCTAAATAAATCACAATGGATATTCAGCAAATTTACCAGTTCTACTTTGGCTATTCTCTAGTTGACTAGGATAAGGCATGGGCACCCTATGTTTCCATACTACTTGTTTGAATGGGCTGTGTTGAACGGGTTGTACAAAAGGAAAGAGTGCCATCTTCAATAGCCATGATACAGAGGGAGTCAAATGACCATGATGGTGATAGTTACTTTTGTCATGTAAATTTAACTGGATTCAGCAATGAGAAGCAATCAATCATGATTACAGCATGCTAATTGTGGTACGAAGAGAAACACATGGATTAGGCAGCAAACTCAAGTAAAGGGCATTCTTATAAAAACTAAAGAACTAAAATGGTCTTGGGCAGGACACATAGCTCAAAGACATGATGACAGATGGACTAAGAAAATAACAGAATGGTACCCAAGAGGAGCTAGATGAAAACCTGGAAGACAAAGGCGGAGGTGGATAGATGAAATTCATGAGTTTGTGGATAGTAAATGGATGGCCACTGCTCAAAACAGAAGGAACTGGAAAGTTGCTGGAGAGGCCTTCATCCTGCAGTGGACTGAAAATGGCTGATGATGATGAATTGTGGTACCACCAAAGCATGGAGTTTAGAAGCCAAAATGGAATGTGATTAAGGTGAAGTAGGCAGAGACATGAAAACTTTAGCCAGAGCTGTTTACTCAAGGTAAATTAAATGACCTCATTAGAGATCTGGCCCTCTCCAAATATAAAGCCAAACTTTACCTTGAGACTAAACCAGAAACATTTGGTTAAGAAGAACAAAGTGACTCACTATTGAAAAAGAGAGAGTTTTGAGGAAATTTACAGAAAGCAGTCTTCTCTGTTATTGCCCTGATATCAATGTTTTTAGAGAACTGTCACAAATTCACATCTGAATGGCATCATATTATCAATTACTCACAGCAAAATGTAAAAGCAGTTCTTTTGCAAAATAGGAATTTAAAGCAATTCATTCACCTTATCCACTGTTTACCTAAACAAGACATACTATAACATGAAGACATTATCAGTGAAAAACAGCTGCCAGGATTTCTGGTAGCTGTTTTCAACAAATATATGTTGGCAGGCTACTGCTGGATTTGTTACCATGACATTCGGACAAAGTGTATCAAAGGAAATCATCTGCACAACATGCTGTATTGTTTACACTATGTGTTTAAGTGTATTGAATTTAAAGTGTAAAAGTGATAAAAAGGTAATTGTAAATAGTCTCATGTGGTGTTTATTACTCATTAACTGAAATTCATTACTGATTACTGAAATCAACTTATTTAACTTGAACTGATATTATCAGCATTCATATTATAAAAACTACACCTGCTTAAAAAAGGGGGTGGAATCATTTTGTGACCAGTGTTATCTTTGAGTTTCTATCTAATGCAATTTCAAGTACCTGGCATTATTTCCTAAAGAAAGTGTCCCACTGCAGGAATCAAATAAATGAAATGTAAAAGTATTTTATATATAAAATTTCATATTATTAGCATTAGCATTAGTAGAGGCATTTGATGCAAGAAAGCAAGCTTATGCAGCATCAGCCAAAAAAAAAAAGGAAAAAAAAAAAACCCCCACTTCCACTTCACCCCTCTGTTCGTTCAAAATACCTGTCCAGCTGAGCCTTAAACTTATTTAGGCTATCAACCTCTACTACAAGGGATGGAAGTCTGTTCCACCAACCAACCACCCGCTGGCTAAAGGCAAATTTCCGCACGTCTATCCTACATCTGTCTTTCCTCAATTTGAATTTATGCCCTCTCAGGTGATTTTTCTGAGCTAGAGGAAGAATCCCATCAGCATTGAGCATGCTCAAACCATTCAAGGCTTTATACACCTCTATCAGATCACCTCGCTGGTGCCTAGTCTCCAGACACTTTAATTTGCAAAACTTAAGCCTTTCTTCGTAAGAGCACCCCTTTGTTCCATTCACTAATCTTGTTGCCCTTCTCTGTACTCGTTCCAGTAGCTCTACATCCTTCTTGAAATGAGGCCTCCAGACCTGTATACAGTACTCTAGGTGTGGCCTGACCGTTGCCTTATACAAGGGAATAATCACTTCCTTATCCCTGCTGGAAAAATTCCTGTATATCATTGACAATACTCCATGAGCTACTCTTGCAGCCCGTCTGCACTGCTCAGAGAACTCCATACCTGCCTGCACAACCACCCCCCAAGTTCCTTTCATTCTCTACCACTGTCAGTGTAGTACCACACAGTTGATACGTTGCTCTGGGGTTGCTGTTTCCCATGTGTAGCACTTTACATTTGTCAATGTTAAAGTTCATTTGCCACCTCTCAGCCCATCTGTTCAACCTTTCCAGATCCTGTTGCAGTAGCATAGTGTCAGTAGTGTCCTTGACAACCCTGCCAACTTTTGTATCGTCTGAAAACTTGGACATTAAGCTTGATATACCATCATCAATATCATTTATAAATACAGAAAACAATAATGGACCCAACACTGAGCCCTGAGGGACTCCACTAATAACATTAGTCCACGATGAGCAGTGTCCATTGATTACCACTCTCTGTCTTCTCCCCCTCAACCACCCCTTTTATCCATAGCAGCAATTTGCCTCCAATGTCACACTTCTCCAATTTGTGTAGCAGTCTTCCATGTGCAACAGTATCAAAAGCGTTCCTAAGATCCAAGTATATAATATCAAAGCTATTCCCTGCATCCAGTTCTTTTGTGACTGCATCATAGTATCCAATCAATTTGGTCAGGCAAGACTTCCCCTTAACAAAACCATGCTGTGTCTGAGCTATAACTGAAGTCTTGTCTAAATGATAATGCAGTGCTTCTTTAACCAGTGCCTCCATTAATTTTCCTGGAACAGAAGTTAAGCTCACAGGTCTATAATTACTTGTGTCAGTCTTTGATCCTCCTTTGTGAATTGGGGTCACATTTGCACATTTCCAGTCTATGGGTACCTCCCCTGAGTCCAAGGAAGCTCTCATAATTATGGCTAAGGGTTTGCTTACTTCCTTTGCTGCCTCCTTTAATATAACTGGATAGATCCCATCCACCCCGGGTGCCTTTCTTGTGTTTATCTTCAACAGTTTCTCCTCCACTTTACTCCCAGTTATTTCAAGATTCTGTAGCTTACTGCTAGAGTTGAATATACCTCTGGAATTCCCCTCGCTGAATAACTCCTCATGTGTGAATGTCGATGCAAAATATTCATTTAGTTTGTTAGCTACCTGAGCAGGATCATCAACAGTTGACCCATCAATATCAAGTGGACCAATCTGATTCATCCCCTTCCTTCTAGAGTTTACATAAGTAAAGAACTCTTTGCTGTTTTTCTTTGCATCCCTTGCCAAGGATTTCTCGTAATCTGCCTTCGCCTGCCTAACCTCCTTTGTAACTTGGTTGCATATCAACTTGTATCTATCATAGGCTTCTGTGTCATGTGTTAATTTGTAAGTATCCCATGCATTTTTCTTCTCTGCCATATGCCTCATTAGTTCATCTGACATCCATTTTGGCCTAAACCTTGAACAATATTTCTTAGTTGGTATGTAAAGCCTAGTAGCTTCCAAGATAAGTTCTTTGAATGCTTCCCATTTTGAATTTGCTGTTGGTAATATCATCAGTTGGTCCCACTGTATAGAATTTAAATACTGTCTCAGTCCATCGTAGTCGCCTTTACGGAAGCAATAACCCTTCCCTTTACCCCTAATGGTAGTTACCTCTTTGAGTAAATCCCACTTCAGCACACTGTGATCACTGCCACCTAGTGGTTCATTTATCTGCAGATTCTTAATGCATGAAGAATCACTGCTGATAATCAAATCAAGAGAATTACTCCCTCTAGTTGCCTCCTGAACATGCTGATGTAGAAAACAATCATCCAATAAATCCACAAAAGCCTTGGTAGTGTGTGAGTGACCAACCCACAAATTCCAGTCAATATCTGGGAAATTAAAATCCCCCATTATAAGACTCTCTGATTTACTGGCCCACTCTATTTCCCTGTACAGTTTCTTATTATACTCATCAGAGTCATTAGGCCTATAGCACACTCCTACTCTCAATTTTGATCTCCCAATGCTTATGTCACACCAAACTGACTCAACACTGCACTGTCCAGCGATGTCGACTGGCTTCACTTCCTTGGTTTTTATGTGTTTCTTAACTAATAGCATAACCCCTCCCCCCTTCCTATCCTGTCTATCCTTTCTGTAGACGTTGTACTCCCCAAATTGCAGTTCTGCATCCCTTATATCTGTGTGACACGACGTCTCTGATATCCCAACAATATCTGCCTTTGATGTTTTGAGTAATACCTCAAATTCATCAAATTTATTTACTAAACTCCTAGCATTGGTGTACACGCAAGTATACCTGCACCTGTTTCTATTCTTAGCTCCCCTAACACAACCCATGTGTTTACTTGTACCGCAATGGCTCCCAGCAGTCTCTGAAATATCATGCATCTTGTTTTTCAAGTTTCTGCTCATTCTAATAGAAGCAGTGCAAGAATCACTTTCACCTCTGCCAGTGGCTACTGTCAATCTATTGGTCTTTGTCTCTCCCCCCAGGCTAGCAGTTTTCCGACCCACCTAACACTGCCTCGATAGCATCAGCAAATATCCTTGCACCCTTTCTATTTAAGGGTATCCCATCCCTGTAGAAGCAATCTCTCCTGTTAACAAGTACAGTCCAGGCTGAAAAAAATTCTACCCCTTGAGCCTTGCACAATCTTTCCAGGGCCGAATTGATCGACAAGGCTCTCATCATATACTCCCTCCTATCGTGTCTGGGCAGAATTGCAGACACTTTCAAATTCAACCCTAATTCTCGACTTTTGTTCAACAGTGACCTGTACTTGTTAAGTAATTCTGCTGGTCTCCTACTCTTCATATTATTAGTGCCAACGTGTACAACTATATCACCTTTTGTGCCCTTAAAAGATGATATTCACTCTACAACGTCATCAACCTTTGCCCCTGGCAGGGTTGATGACGTTGTAGAGCGAATATCATCTTTTAAGGGCACAAAAGGTGATATAGTGATTATGATAGGGATAACAAATTTGTATTGTGGTCTACTTCTATTTTAAGGGTGAAATTTTTACTGGAGCTGAATATGGGTCCAGTTTAATTGCATAACAGGGATTTTCTTAACAGCAAGGCTGTTCACCAGTACCCTGGTATGTATCCATTAAATGATCACTTTATTAGGTACACCCACTGTTTTAAGAAATGGAGAACTCCTTCAGCAACAGCATCATGTGTTCTCATGTGTGATATAAAGCAAGTGTGCAGGTATATGGGATGTCGTATGTGTACAATTGGGTTTGTCTAATAACAAATTAAAATTCACTTGCCAATGGAACTTGTGATCAGAAGCAGTGGAAGAAAACAATGGAAGCTAACAAGATTTGTACATGTTAACAGAAAGGATACAGTAAATCAAATAAGAACCAAATATAACAATGGTAATCCAAGAGGCATTTCAAAATGCACGACGCATCATAACTTGTCAAGAATGAGATACCGCAGTTAAAGAATGAACCAGGTTCTGTTCCTGTCAGCAAAAAACAAGAAGGTATGGTCAGTGGGTTCAGAAACACCAACTTTAGGCAGCAGAGAATTGTAAAACCCTTGCCTGCTCTGCTGGCTGATGCTGCCAGATTATGGCAAAAGCAGATGAGTTCAAGGACCCTTTATGGTTACGGAAGTTTTCAAGATCTGCATCAGGACCTTCGACAGAGTGGGGTAACATCTGGATGACACAGGTTATCTGGGAATGGTTTTCAAATGAGGCATTTGCAAATGCATCCATTTGTGAATGGGTTTTTCCAAGAGGATAATATGAAAAGCCACAAAGTCAGAATTACATGGAACTATATGGATATTGAATATTATAGAGAAATATCCATGAACACAACAGTGAATTCAGCCTACTGCAGTCGGCTCCCCACTCACCGGATTCCAATCCAACTGAACATTCCTGTGGGATGAGATAGAATGAGCTCTTTGGAGTAGAGATCTGTAATCATATAATCGGCAACAACTGTGGACAGCAAGGGAGACAATAGAATCCCCATGGCAAACTTTCGACACCTCATGTCCAAGCCGCAATAAATCCAGGCTATTCTGCAGCCTAAGGAGAAGAAATCTGACACAATTGAAACAAACAGAAGTCAATTCTCACATCAGCAGTAGTAAATGAACAAACACCCTTTTCTGGGGGGAAGTGGATCAGTAAAATTTTTTTTCCAAAATGCAAAGTAGTGGAATCAGATTGACTGTACAGTAGAGCATCAGCTATCCGAAATAATTGATGTCAGAGCTCTTCTGGATAATCAAACAGAAAATTTTCTAGATAATTTTTCTGGTAAGATTAAATAAATTTAACCTTACTGGAAAATTGAATAAAATTAATTAAATAAAAAAAAATATATATATATAAACTAATCTCGGAAAACAGAAACAGGCATCCAGGCATTTTTATGATTTTTATACAAAACAGGAAAATTAGAAAGATTTTTAAATGCTCTCGGTTTTTTTCGACTTACCGATAACTAGCACGGACAATCTGTGAATCCCAGTGGCACTTTCACACACAGAAACTGTAACTCGCTCTTTTTTCATCCTAAAACCAGGTGCAGGCATTTCTATTTTAGTAGCTAGGTATTTTCTCCATAATGCTTTCCATAACAGGCAATCTTTCCTTTGGAAAGATTGCCTGTCTTATCAACATTATAAACATTTTCTTTCTCATAATTTGCTACAACTGAAGCAAACTTACTTTTCAAAGAACACCACTGCCGATTCATTTGCAGAAAGTTTCTCACCTTGAATGTTTAGTTCTCATATACTGTGTCTCAGTTTAAAGTTTTTCAGCCAAACTGTGCTTGCCTTAAAATCTTCATTATCTATAAATTTTCGATTAAAATCCAATGCTTTTGCACACAACATTGGGCCAGAAACTGATTCACCTAATCTTCGCTCTGAAGAAAACAAAAAATAAAATGCAACTCTCTAAAATGCAACTCTCTAAAGTTGCATTTTCAGGTTTTGACATCGTCTTTTTCCTGCTAGATCCTCCCTCACTATCCATAATCGACACAAAATCTGTTATAGCATTGGAATTTTTCTTGATGTTGTAAATTGTTGAGGCACATTTAACAAATTAAACTCATTGGAAACATTTCCTAAATTTTCACCTCTAATTCTATTAATAATTAGAAACAAAACAAAATTTCTATTTTTTTGTTGCAATATTAAAACTATGCGTTTTCTTTTCATTCCTATTTCACCATAAAACATTGAGAAAAATAATAAATCGCACAGTTTCAGGCCGGTATTATTCTTACCGAATCTAGAGCTAAACTAATCTTAAATTCACTCATGGTTTCCAAGATAACGCAGTAGTCTCTGTGATATTTTTCTACAGCACATTTCTGAAGGCCATACAGAATTCTAGAGGACACAAACATAAAATAATAAAAACAATTTGCAGTTTTCGGTTTACTGAGCTTTTTGTTTGTACAATCTGTTATGATCTGGTAGTAAACTCGATCTTTTACTTATTATAATTAAAATTCAATTTGCAAATGTGATCTCTATAACCGGAGTTTACTGTACTACCATTAATAATAATAAAAAAGATCAGCCTTTCAAATTATTCCAGATAACTGACTTCCGAATAACCAACGTTCTACTGTATTGCTCTAACATGCTGTCATATAAAACAGTCATCCAGTAAATCCACAAATATCTTGTTTCTGTGTGAGTCAGCAGCCCATAAGTTCAAGTTACCATTCGGAAAGTTAAAATTGCCCACTATAACCCATTCTTATATACTGGGCCACTCTATTTCTCTGTACAGTTGTTTGCTCTAGTCATTACAGTTTTTGGGCCTATAACACACTCCTACATTTTTGCTTTTCAAGTGCTTATGTTGCATCAAACTGACTCAACACTGCAATGGCCACCTAAGTCGAATTGAAATACTGCCTTAGATTTTATGTTCTGCCTAAATAAGAGCATAACCCCTCCTCCCTTCCATGCTGTTCCTTTCTATATGCATTGTACTCCCCATATTTCAATTGTGCATCCATTTTATCCCAGTGATACCATGTCTCTGATATCCCAACAATGTCTGCATTTGATGACTTGACCAAAATTCATCAAAATTATTTACTATGATTCTATCATTTGTGTACATGTAAGTGTACATGATTCTGTTATTTTGACTCACCTAACACAGCCTCGAGAGCATCAGCAAATAATTTTGCACCCTTTCTATTTAACAGCATTCCATACCTGTAGAACCATTCTCTCCTGTTAACAATCTCACACCAAGCTGAGAAAAATTCTCCCCCATTAGCCTTCGACAATCTCTCCAGGGCCAAATTGATTGAAAAGGCTTTCATCATATACTCCCTCCTATTGGGTTGGGCAGAATTGCAGACACTTTCAAATTTAACACTGACTTGCAACTTTTTTTAATGTGTTGCTCTATATAAGTAATTCTGCAGTTATCCTACTCTTAATGTTGTTAGTGCTGGTGTGTACATCAGTATCACCTTTTGTGCCCTTAAAAGATGATATCTAATGTACAACAGCATCAACTTTTGCCCCTGACAGATAAATCTTGGTCCTATTCCACCTGTCCTTTTTGCTCAATATATTTCCCATTTACCTGATAATAGAGTTACCAATAATAACTATCTCCTATTAGACCAGTGCCTTCTGCCTTGGGGTTTGCCACTGTGTCGCCTGATGCTCAACTGCTGGCTCTGAATCTGAGTTGGGTAGCTGAGAGTTGATTGTTTCCCCATTTTAATTCCTTTGAAGGTATCCAGCCTACTCTTTCAAGCTCTCATAAATGCCCAACAAAATGCTTTGTTAATAGCACGTAATTCTTCCACACACACACAGAGAGAGAGAGAGAGAGAGAGAGAGGAGAGAGAGAGAGAGAGAGAGAGAGAGAGAGAGAGAGAGAGAGAAATCCCCCTTAATATTATTATGTTCTGTCCCATAAAGGGCCACAAACATTGCAGAAACAGCACATTTCTTAAGGCCTTGATTTGTCGAAGAATTGTCCCCTTCCGTTCTCTTCTAAACCACAGCACTCTCAGAACTTTGAGTCTTTTGCTTTGCTACTCTGGGGCATGATTTCCAGTTAAATTCAATATAATTGAGAATATTCACTAAACTAATATAAATTCACCAGTCTAATAATCTAATCCACATGTTATGCAGCAGTAATATGTATCCAGTTTACATTATGTGCTTTACGTTATCAACTTTTTAAATTTCTCAACACTAATTATATAGTGTGTGCTTTTCCTAATAATAAAAAACAATAAATAAAGAAATGTCAAATCAAATGCAGGTTGTTCTCAATGCTAGCATTGGAAGCTGGTTGTGCTGGATTCCTGTAGAAAACTGACTGTTACTAACTTTTGATAATGCTTCCATTATATAGGTCTAAAACCTGAAGAATTTATGGTTCTAAAAGAGAATACTGAGTACTTCCTTTGTTGTAATAGGCTGTGCTTGTCATCTTATTAATGTCTGCTGAAAAGGGGATTTCATGCCTACCTCTGAAAATGGAAGGCATTGCTACTGTCAATAAAATTGTTATAAATAAATATAGATTGAAACCATTTCAGTTAATGCATGGCAGCCAAGTAAAAAAACACTTTTGAAGTGTGTGTTTGTATGTTGGCTGTCTTGGGGTATACATTTAATTAGACTGGTAGAACAGTGCCAATCCCTGTCAAATCTCTTAAAAGAAAAGATTAGAAGTATTAAGAAATGCTATATTAGCACTTTTCTTTCAAAGTTCTGCAGTTTGAAAAATACTAGAGGCAGCCATTAGTGAGTAGTACTTCCAATCGAATCCATAAACAAAATGAAATTTCTACGTAAGCTAATATACTATATTGGTCAACACTTCAGTCTACACTGATGAGCCAAAACATTATGACCAGAGAGTCGTAATGCAACTGAAGCAACTGCAGGTGAACTATGACACATGTGCAGGTCGGGACACGGTATAAAAAACACCTGATACTCAGCTCCGTTAATCAGTGTTACTCTTGTTCTTCAGATGGGAGTGGCAGTGGACTTAAGCAAGGTTAACAATGGCCAAATTGTAATAGCCAGATGACTGGGTCAGAGCATATCTGAAATGGCACAGCTGGTGGGGTGCTCATGGTCAGCTGTGGTTAGTACCTACTGAAAGTGGTCTGAGAGGGGGGGGGGGACCCACAAATCGCTGACAAGGCGTTGGACAACCACAGCTCGTTGATTCTCGAGGTAAGCAAAGGCTCTCCCGGATGGTACGTGCCAACAGAAGGGTGACTATGGTGCAACTCGCCTGTAATTGGAATGCTGGTGATAGGAGTTGTTGTTTGTTGTTGTTTTGGTTTTTAGGAGCATTAGCAACTAAGGCCATATTGCTCCGGGATATGCGGTGGTCATTCCCTGACCTTTCTGCATCTTCCATATTTGTTGGTGATGGGCTCGAACCCTGCTCCTTCCCACTTCGCTACGGAGGTGTCCTGGTGATAGGAGTAATGTGTCACAACACACAGAAATCGAATCCTGCTGAAAATGGGGATGCGTAGCTGCAGGCCACTCCAAGTGCCCATGCTAACCACGGTTCACCTGCGTTAGTGCCTATAGTTTGGATGCTTGCATGCCCATTATAGTGCCTATAATGGGCATGCAAGCATCCAAACTGGGCCTTGAGTGATTGGCAGAAGGTAGTCATTCAATGAATCATGTTTCCCATTGCACCATGTGGACGGCCAGGTACATGTGCATCGTTTACCTGGGGAAGTGATGGTGCCTGGATGCACCGTGGGACGAAAACAAGCCAGTGGCGACTGTGTCGTGCTTTGGGCGATGTTCTGCTGGGATACCCTGGGTCCAGTCATCCATGTGTCTGGCACTCTGATGTCTACCATCTACCTATAAATCACTGCTGACCAGGTACATCCTTTCACAGCAACGGTCTTCTCCCTCATGGCACATTATCCTGCTGTCTTTCAGGATAATGTGCCATGCCACACCACCCGGATTGTTCAAGACTGGTTCACAGAACATGAGGAAGACTTCCAGGTATTGCCCTGGTCTCCAAATTCCCTAGACATCAATCCCATCGAGCATCTGTGGTTGTGTTGGAACAGCAACTCCAATCTGCGGCATCTGAACTACAGACCTTACAGGAGTTAAAGGATCTGCTGGTTACGTGCTGATACCAGATACCACAAGACACATTTAGAAATCTTGTAGCATCCATGTCTCGCCGGGTACGAGCTGATTTGGCTGCATGCGGTGGACCAACATTATATCAGGCAGGTGGTCATAATGTTTTGGCTCATCAATGTATGTATCTTAGTATAAAATATGTAGTTGTTGATGAGCCAAGTCCAGAGTTCGATCTCCTGGTTTCCTTCTGCCTACAATTACCAAATTTCCAACTTTTCGAAAGTCAATATGGCATCTATGATTATAGAATTGGGTTGTGTGTCTGGGTTTCAGTTCAGTGTCAGAGTTTATTGAAATTTATTGATGTGTTTTTTTTTTTTTTTTTTTCACAGATTCCTTGGATCCTAAAGAGATGACTTCTCAGTACTCAAATTCTTGCTTTTCATACTGGTGTGCAAAATTTAAGGACCAGTCAGGTTTTCATCTGTTTTCATCACTTTCCAAAAGCATATCAACAGCTGCAGTGCGATGGGGTGTGCCGTTATCATCCATAAACATGAGCTCGGAGCCAATGGCACCTCGAAACAGACGCACATGGGGGAAGGATTACCTCAGTACAGTAGCATGCACAGGTTATGGCACAGCCTTCCATTATCTGGAGTTGTGTATGTCCATCCAAGATAACGCCTCCCCAGACGAGAACACCTCGATTGCCATATCGATCCCTTTCAGTGATGTTTGCAGGGTGATACAGTGTGCCAACCCCTCACCAGATTAGCTGACATCCAGAATTGCTGCTGAGATTGAATCTACTCTCATCAGGACCAACACTATTTCTGAAGGTTGTAACCTTCAGATATAGTGTTGGTCCTTAAGTTTTGCATACCAGTGTATTTTCTTTTACAAATTTTGTACCCTATGAAAGTGTAAGCAAAGTAGACAAAGTTTGACTCTTACATAATTGATCTCCAAAATATTCCTTCTAATTGCACTGCAGTATAGTGTAAGACATATAATATCTGCATGCACACATACGAAGGTATTATCAACACGTTCAGGAACTAAATTGAGGTTTGGAAAATGATTACGCTTACTGGCTATTTGGATGTATCTCACTTGAAGAAAAGTGAGTTTTCGAGAATTGGAACTGGCACCTTAGATACAGTGTATATAGTGTCTGCTAGACTTCACACTTTATGCACTTATTCCAATGCATCCTCAACTTTTGGAAGTATTTCTGATAAGCTTCTTTTGGAATTGCTGATAGATCCTATTATGTTCTGAATAATTTTTTCTCAGCCATTGCAAATCTGTAACCTTTCAGAGGATATTTAGCTTATGGGGAGAGATCACAGGAAGCTAAATCCAGGGAAAGTATCAAGTGTGCAGCAGCATATTGATGAAGATCTTGACACGCAAGAACTCACCATTCTCTGAAGGGCAAAGGAGGAATTCAATTAATTTTTTTCTTTCCTTTTCTTTCAAAATTTAGTACTGCATTAGAATATCAAGGTATAGAAACACTCTACATCAGTACTGAAAAAAATAAGATATGAGGATTTTATCACAGAAACATTGCTGAGGAAAGTTGTGGTCCCCTCATAATGGAATTATGTTGCCAAGCGGAAAGCAGCTTGGGCTTTTACATTCGCAGCTTGCCCGAGCATTTGTTTCTTTGTTTTTGCTTTTTTCTTGTCTTTTCTATAAACTATCTTGACTTCCTTTTTAAATTAACTTACTTAGCCTTCCTTATTCCCCAAGTTCTTTTCCATACCTCTAGCATATGCAGGAAGTCTTTTTTAGCTGGCAAGTTGTTGATTGCTGGAAAACAAGGTTGCCTTTTTCAGGTAGTGAGTCTACAGTTTGAATAAATTCAAAGTTCAACTGGATAGTTACCCATGTCAGGGAAGCAAATAATTTGTATTTTCTTATCTTTTTTTTTTTTTTTTTTTTTTTTGGCCAGTGATTTAAAAGTCAGTGGCTTCCTTGCACTATATGGCTATTACTGTTACCATTACTCGTACCATTTTATTACACATGCCAACCTTATAGCAAGTAACTTCTCCTTTAGACTGCAGAATAGCCTGGATTTATTGTGGCTTGGACATGAGGTGTCAAAAGTTTGCCATGGGGATTCTATTCTGCATTGTCAATTTGATTCCACTATTTTGCATTTTGAAAAAAAAATGTTACTGATCCCAATTCGATTTTCCAAAAAGTTTTTTCATTTTTGGCAGAATTTCTGCATTGAAATTATAACAAAATGATACTACTTTTAGAAGACCTTTATATTTAAATAGATGTAAAACACTATTAATCAGAGCACTAAAAAGTTCACCAAACATTCATTTTTCACTTTAAAAACTAATCTCCGACAGATGAAAATTTTATTTTTTTCTTTGCATGGGTCAGTGAATCAAAATGTCTTATAATGGAGAATTTTAACTTCCACAGATATTGACAGGAACTTGTAGGATGGTCACTCACAAACTAGCAAGACTTTTGTGGTTTTACTGCATGATTGTTTGCAAGCGGGATCGAAGTGTGACACGGGTAATTACAAACTTGTTAGTTTAACTTCTGTACCCGGGAAAATAATGGAGGTCACTGTTTAAAGAGCCATTGCAGGATCATCTTGACAAGACTGCAGTAATAGTTCAGATACAGCATGGGTTTGTTAAGGCGAAGTCTTATCTGACTACTATAATTGGATATGACGATGTGGTGACAAAGGAACCGGATGCAAAAATTAATTTTTATATCATATACTTGGATTTCAGGAAAGCTTTCAAAACTGTGGCACATGGAAGACTACTATACAAATTGGAGGAGTATGGCACTAAGGGCAAATTGCTGCTGCGGATAAAGGGAGGGTTGAGAGGTAGGAAACAGAGACTGGTAAACAATGGACTTTCAATGAATGGAAGCTTATAGGATTTTGATAATGATATACAGTAATTTTTGGAAGGAGTCACATGGAGGTGATTATTGCATTGTATAATACAATGATCAGACCAAATATTGAGTAACGCATACAGCTCTGGAGGGCTCACTGTAGGAAGTATGTAGAGCTTCGGGAATGGGTACAGAGCAGGGCAATGAGATTGGTGAGGGGAACTGAAGGGTGTTCCTACCAAGAAATGTTTCAGTTCTGAATATTGCAGCATCTGGAGACTAGACATTTGCAAGGTAATTTGACTGAGGCATTTAAAACTTCAAATCGATTGAGCAAGCTAAATGCAGATGGGATTCTTCCTCTTTCTCAGACTATGCATATGAGGGACATAAATTCTAACTGAGGAAAGATGGCTGCTGAAAATAGATGTGCAGATGTTTGCCTTTAAGCAGAGGGTGGTTGTTTGCTGGAACAAACTGCCACCTGTTGTTGTGGAAGTAGAGAGTCTAAATAAATTCAAGGAAGAACTAGACAAGCTATTGAAGAGAATGGATTGGTGAAATGGGAATTTTAAAGCTTATAACAGCATCAGCCAAAAAAAAAAAAAAAAAAAAAACCCACACACACAGTTCACCCATCTGTACTTTTCAAGGATTTGTCTAGTTCTTCTTTGAATTTATTGAACCCATTCACTTCCACAACAACACATGGAAGCCTGTTGCAACAACAAACCACCCAGTGGCTGAATGCAAATGTCCGCACATTTATCCTGTAACCACCCTTCCTCAACTTGAATTTATGCCCCCTCATATGTGCTGTCTCAAGCAAGTGGAAGAATGCCATTAACATTCAGCTTACTCAATCCATTCAAGGCATTAAACATCTCAATCATATCTTCCCACAGGTGACTGGTCTACAGACTGCAATTTGCAGAACTGAAGCCTTTCTAGGTAAGAGAACCCTTTTGTTCCCTTCCCCAATCTGGTTACTCTTCTCTGCACCCATTTTAGCAGATTTACATCCTTCCTCAATTGAGGCCTCCAGAGCTGTATACAGTACTCAATATGCATCCTAACCATGCATGTCTGCATGGTTACACTGCATATTTAGTACTGTATACAGCTCTGGAGGCCTCAATATAAGCATAGAAGTCTTTGCTGATTTTCTTTGCATTCTTTACCAGAGACTTCTCATAATCTACTATAGCTTACCTAGCCTTTGTGACTTGATTACAGACTAATTTATATATACCATAGGCTTCTTTATCACTCGATAATTTATATGCATCCTATGCACTTTTTTTTTCACTGCCACGTGTCTCAATAGCTCATCTAACATCTATTTAGATCTAAGCATTGAACAGTATTTCTTTGTTGGTATGAAAAGTCTAGTAGCTTTTCATACCATCATTGTTTCATTCAATGTATTTACATTGTTTGTAAATTGTATGAAAAGCCTAGTAGCTTTTCATACCAACAAAGAATTTGCTGTTGGTAATGCTATCAGTTTGTCCCACTGCACACAATTTACAAACTGTCTGAGATCTCTGTAGTCACCCTTATGAAAGCAGAAGCCTTTCCATTTACCCTTGACAGTAGTTATGTCTTCAATTAAATTTCACATTAGTACACTGTGATCACTGTCGCACAGTGGGTCTTTTACCTCAGATTCTTAATGCATGAAGAATCACTGCCGATAACCAGATCAAGAGTACTGTTTCCTCTTGTTGCTTGTCTAACATACTGCTGTAGCAAATAGTCATACAAAAAATACAAAAAAAAAAAAAAAAAAAAAGTCTTGCTAGTGTGTGTGTGTGTGATCAACTCACAAATTCTGGGCAACATCTGAAGAGTTAAATTCCCCTATTATAAAACATTCTGATTTGCTGGCCCCACTATGATTCCCCTATATAAGTGTTTGGGATACTCATCAGTGATTAGGCCTATTACAAACTCTTACTCCAATTTTGTTTTTCCAGTGCTTATATCACACCAAACTGACTCAACATTGCACACGTTACCCAAGTCAACTGGATGCGCTGCCTTAGATTTAATATTTTTTTCTTAACTAAGAGCATAACCCCTGCAATTCTCCTGGCTGTCCTTCCTGTATGCATTGTACTCCCCATATTCAAATTCAGCATATGTCTGAGTTACAACATGTCTCAGCTATATCTACAAAGTCTGCATCCGACGACTTAAGCTGTACATGAAATTCATCAAATTTATTTACAATGCTCCTAGCATTATATAAATGCAAGTATATATGCACATGTTCTTACTCTTAGTTGCTATAACACAGCCCATCTATACATTTCTTCTATTATGACCCACAGCAGGGCCTGATTTCCCAGACACCTTGCTTTCCAGGCTGCTGCATATAACAATACTAGCACTGCAAGAATCACTGTCTCCTATGCATGTGGTTCTAATTAAACTATTAGTTCAACTAAACTCTAATTAAATTATAAGATCTGCAGATAGCAACATAGAAAGCACCTGCTTACTGTAGACACCCACACAGAATAAAGTAATTCTGCAAGAAAGTTATTGTGAAAGATAAAATGAACACAAATTAAAATTATATGACCTCAGAAAACTACATTCCCTATGAGCTTGCAACTAAAAATTGATGAGATTAAAAAAATAATAATCAATAAATAAATTTGTGATACTATGGATCTCAAATATCAAAATTACAATGTCCTTCATTATAAATGTGGAACTGAAAAAAATAGCATTAGTAGAGGCATATGATGCAAGAAAGAAAGCTTATGCAGCATCAGCCAAAAAAAAAAAAAAAAAAAAAAAAAAACCCTTCCACTTCACCCCTCCGTTCGTTCGAAATACCTGTCCAGCTGAGCCTTAAATTTATTTAGGCTATCAACTTCAACAACAAGGGATGGAAGTCTGTTCCGCCAACCAACTACCTGCTGGCTAAAGGCAAATTTCCATACGTCTGTCCTACGAATTTATGCCCTCTCAGGTGATTATTCTGAGCAAGAGGAAGAATCCCATCAGCACTGAGCATGCTCAAACCATTCAAGGCTTCATACACCTCTATCAGATCACCTCGCCGGTGCCTAGTCTCCAGACACTATAATTTGCAAAACTTAAGCCTTTCTTCGTAAGAGCAACCCTTTGTTCCATTCACTAGTCTTGTTGCCCTTCTCTGCATATACAAGGGAATAATCATCTCCTTATCTCAATGATATACATTCTCATAGTCAATGTATATCATTGACAAGACACCATGAGCTACTCTTGCAGCCCGTCTGCACTGCTCAGAGAACTTCATACCTGCCTGCACAATTACCCCCAGGGTACTTTTCATTCTCTACCACTGTCAGCGTAGTACCACAGAGTTGATACGTTGCTCTGGGGTTACATTTCCCATATGTAGTACTTTACATTTGTCAATGTTAAATTTCATTTGCCACCTCTCAACCCATCTGCTCAACCTTTCCATATCCTGTTGCGGCAGCATAGCGTCAGTAGTGTCCTTAACAACCCTGCCAACCTTTGTATCATCTGCAAACTTGGACAGTAAGCTTGATATACCATCATCAATATCATTTATAAATGCAGAAAACAATGATGGACCCAACACTGAATCCTGAGGGACTCCACTAATAACATTAGTCCACGATGAGCAGTGTCCATTGATTACCACAAATAAGTGGCATGTTGAGTGAAGCTAATGGCAAGGAAAGAAAGACTGCACTTCAAAAGGCTACTGGTGCTGATCAGAAACATTTTGCTAAATGATCTAAATGTTAATATGCTTTTGAGACCATTACTCTGCTATGGCTATGACTTATGAGGGGGTAATGAAAAGTCGTTCCCTGACTTAGATAAAACATCAGTAAGAAGATGCCGTTTTCAATATAAGTTGTCTACATATTCAAAAACTAACATGTGAAATTTCATTCCCGCAAGTGATTGTACACCAGAAGTGGAGCCCAGAATCTGATGAAGGACACTATGATTGACAAAGTGGAGTATCGAGCAATGACCAAGTTCCTGCATTTGCAGGGCAAGAAAGCTCAGGAAATTGATGAAGAAATGAAAGCTGTGTGTGTGTGTGTGTGTGGGCAGAATTGTCCATCCTATGACACTATAAAAAAGTGGAATTAGGAGTTCCAGTGTGGTCGTACAAGTGTCTTTGACGAGCCAAGGGAAGGAATGCCAACAACATCCACAGTCAGTGAGATGGTTGCAAAGGTTGAGCAGTTGGTGCTGAGTGACAGATGTGTGACTATTCATTTCATCACAAATGCAGTTGGAATTAATTAATTAGTCTTCCCATAGCATTTTACATGGCCATCTATACATGTCTAAGGTCTCCGCATAATGGGTTCCAAGATTGCTGATGCCATTGAAGAAGTAACGTCTAATGCAATGTTGTTGCCAACTGTTGGATTTGTGTAATGCAGATGTTGAGAACTTTTTTGATCACTTGGTGAGAAATGATGAATGCAGGGTGTACCAGTATGATCCGGAAACTAAAGACATGTCAAAGTAGAGGTAGTACGCTTCCTCCCCACCTCCCAAAAAGGCAAATACCACACCATCTGCAAGGATGATTTTGTCCATGTTTTGGGACAGAAAGGGGGTTATCCTGACAGATTACCTACCACGTGGTTCCATACTTACCAGAGAATACTACAGAAATCTTTTGAAAAAGTAACACGATGCTTTGAAGGTGAAAAGGTGGGGAATGTTAACCAATGGTGACCGTCTTCTGTCAGACAATGCACTGGCTCATACAGCATGCCACCACCAATTTATTGCCCAGTGCAGCTTCAAACTACTGCAGTATCCACCCAATTCTCCTGACTTAGCACCATCAGGCTTCTTCTTGTTTCGAGAAATGAAAAAAACCATTGCATAGACACCGCTTTGATTTATCCAAAATTCATCCCCTACCCTACAGGACATACTCACCGATTTTCACAGTGCTAGCTCTAATGGTTTTGACACTAGAGTCTCCTAAATAGGGAAACTTATTTTATAACCACCCGGTACTTATTGCAACACACATCTGCCTTTGTATGTGCCAAAAGTAACATGAGTCCATAGACCCATCGTGCATGGTGCCCATTATCCATGCAGGTGGCAGTGGTTGCTCATGGGCATGTTTTGCTGGAAAGAACTAGGACCCCATGGACCAACGTTTCGCTGGTGTGATCTAACACCAGCTCTTAGGAGACCATGTGCACTCTGCCATGTTGCATTTTTCCTGGACAGATGTGAGATCTTCCAAGATGATAATGCACTGTGTCATCGAGCCCACACTGTGTCATCGAACCCGTGCACAAGTGGTTCAAGCAACACAGTGAAGATGTCACCACAGATATATGCTTCACTCCCTGTTCTAAAACATCCCACAAATGTTTAACATGCAATGGTCATCTATTCTGACACTGGAAAGTGTTGCTGGCAAAATGGCTACTGATCCCTATGGACATCTTCAGACATCTAGTATAATGAACTAGGCGAATTAAGTAGGGAAGATCCTAATTCAGTGATCACTGAGTGTATATGAATACATAAACATGCATCAAAGGATTAAAGGTACTTCCGAAATGAGAAATATTTATGGATTATGATACAGATTGGAAATATTGAGTGTGTACTATCCATGATCTATAGGAACTTTGCTAGCAAGGATGAGAAGGAGGATGATGAGACCACATTTTAGAACAGTCTATTCATGTTTGAAGGTCTCACCTAAAAACAGACTGAGTTTGTACAGAGAATAAAAATTAGGGCAACTAAGTCAGTTGGGAGTGCTAACAGCTTAGAATTTCACTTCAGTTTATTTCATTTATTCCTACAAGGAGTACCTTAGACCAGGGGTCCCTAAACTACAGCCCATGGGCCGGTACCGGTCCATGAAAGAATTTTATCAGGACCACGGATATCTGAATTAGATCGCAAAACTTAATGTTCATATCAGATCACAATATTTATGAAAAATACATTTCACAGATTATTTTAAAATTTATCGGTTGATTAATAGCCTTGTCGGTGTTCAAGGAATATAATGTGAAACATCACCATACCACAAAACGTGCATCAAATACGATAAATTTCAAGGAGCTTTATCTCATCAAAATTTATCTGCAGTTAGAGCTAGTTTTCGAGCCTCCCAAATTATTTCCGAAGAAAGAAGTGCCTTTATGGATGGAGAATTTGTAAAACGAATTTGTTTGGCAATCGCAGAAGTATGTTCTGAGGTAATAAAGAATTTTGCATCTGTAAGTTTATCTTCATCAACTGTAAAGAGAAGAACTGAAGGTTTAGGAGCCGATGTTCAAAATTAACTCAGAGGAAAAGTCTGTAACTTACAGATGCAAAATTCTTTATTACCTAGAACATACTTCTGCAATTGCCAAACAAATTCATTTTGCATTTTCTCCATCCATAAAGGCCCTTCCTTCTTCAGAAATGATTTGGGAGTCTCGAAAACTAGCTTTAACTGCAGTAAATTTTGATGAGTAAAAGTTCTAATTCACAGATTTTTCAATAGCAATCAATGAAAGTGAAGATACGAGTCATACAGCTCAATTACTAATTTATATCCGAGGTGTAAATCAAAGTTTTGAAGTAACCGAGGAGCTAGTTGCATTAAAAAGCTTGAATGATACAACAAGAGGTGAAATTATATTTTTGAGTGTGTCGGAAGCAATTGATGGCCTCAAATTGAATTGGGCTTTACTATCAGAGGTTACGACGGATGGCGCTAAAAATATGGTCAGTACTAAAATTGAGTTCATGGGTCAGCTTCATAAATATCTTGAGAGTAAAAATATTAAAAAAACCAATTCAATTTCATTGTACAATTCACCAGCAGTTTTTGTGCAGAAAATTTTTGGGCGTAGATTCGGTCATTTCAACTGTAATATCAGCAGTAAATTTTATTGGCAAGACTGGTCTGAATCATCAGCAATTAAAAAATTTTCTTGAAGCAATTCAGAATGAATACGGCGATTTGTTTTACCACAATGAAATATGATGGTTAAGTCGGGGTAATGTGTTGAAGAGATTTTTTGAACTTAGGATTGAAACAGATCTATTTATGAACGAAAAACTGAAGCCTGTTACGGAACCTTGCCTTTTTAACAGATATATGTGAACACCTGAATTTTCTTAATATGAAACTAAAAGGATGAGACAAAGTTGTCAATGAATTTTATTATAATGTCAAAGCATCTGAAACAAAACTGGAGTTATTTAAAAGTCAACTACTTCAAAATAATTTTCCATGCTGTGATAATTTATCTAAAATATATGCCCAGTTGTAATTTTTTCCCTGAAAATTTTGTTCAAAACATTAGTTTGTTGCAGGAAAATTTTGCGGATAGATTTTCTGATTTTAAAAATAATTCAAAGATGTTTGAACTTTTTCAAAATCATTTGATGTAATCGTCAATGATATTGATGGAAATTTACAATCAGAGTTGGTAGATCTTCAGTCTAATGATGAACTGAAGACAATATTTAAAAATGAAAATCTAATTCAATTTCATTCAATATTATCTAAGTCAGATTATCCAAAAATTTTATATTTTGCAAGAAAGGTTACATCAATTTTTGGAAGTACATATATATGTGAGCAGACCTTTTCAAAAATGAAATATGTAAAATCAAAAATACAATCACATCTAACTGACCCACAGTCACATGACTTTTTAAGAATAGGAACTAGTACTTTAAAAACTGATATTATGAAACTCAGTCGGACTCTAAAGCCACATTCACTGCATTAATTATAATTTTGTTGTATTACTAACTGTATTTTTGTGATCAGTACAAAAAAGTAATAATTAAAATTTGATATAAACAAACTGGTATAATTTATATTACATATCCATCAATTTATTATTTTTGAACCAGTAAATAGAGGTAGATATAAAATTTGTTTCTCTGCATAATATGATCAAATATAGTTTTCAATAATTAGGCATTTTCTCCAGTCCACCAAATATTTCAAAAATTCATATGTGGCCAGCTTCTCTAAAAGTTTCGGTACCCCTGCCTTAGACGATGTGAACTGTATAATCCACAGATGAGATTATACCTCTTGATTAAAATATTTAAAGACCTTAAAGAAATTACAGTATAGTTTAGGGCTAGAGCCTCAGGTTATGTGGGGAGTTTGACTAGCATACAAGTTAGTACAATTGCATCATTTCTTACGTAGCCAACTACTTCAGTAGTTATAAATTGGCATCATTAAGTATATCTCATATTGTGAATACTTCACGAGCTGCCATGATATTGCCCTACCTCAAATAAGTAACGCTTCACCATAGGAGAAGACTATTGTTACTTATTCTCAGCAAATACCATCACCCATATGGTACCGTTTCGGAGCTTATTGGCTCCTCATCAGTGGGTGGGCAAATACCTTGGGGTTGCAGTGATGACAAACCAGTTGCGAAGTAAAACTTCACAATATGAGAGAGAGTTACTTATTCGAGGTAGTGCAATATGATGGCAGCTCATTGTGAAGGTATTCGCAATATGAGATATACTTAATGATGCCAATTTATAACTACTGAAGTAGTTGGCTACGTACAAAAATCATGCAATTGTACTAACTTGTATGGTAGACCTTAAATAAATAAGTAAAATGAATGAGGGAGGCGTATTTGCACTGGCAAACAAAAAATATCAAAGCAAAGGCTAGGGTGAATCAGTATACTCTGTTTATAATTACATGTATTTTTGGTCAATTTGGTAAACGAAAAAAAACCAGTTTTCTGGGAGAAGAAATCGTGTGACCCTGTCCAGGCCAAGTCTGACTCCTATCATTAAAAAGACTAAGTAGAAAAGTCTCACCCCTATCATTAACAAGATTAAGTAGAAAAGTCTCTCCCCTATCATTAGTAGGAGTCAAAATTATTTTAGATGTTTTTTTTTTTTTTTAATAATCCTTAAGGTCCTTGGGGCTTGTCACAGACATTCTCTCAGATATGATAAGCCAAAGCTTGCTACCTAGAAGTTTAAAATGCTGATGTACACTGAGTGGACAGAAATCATGGGATACCTACCTAGAAACAGGTAGGCCCAGCTTTTGCCCAGATAAGGGCAATCACACTGCAAGGCATTGAGTCCACTAGTTCACAAAATCGTTCCACAGGTATTTCCATCCATGCTTGCTGCACCACTATCCATAATTCTGTCGCATTCCTGAGTGGAGGATCCAAACCTCGAATGTACCTTTCCATGGGGTTCATGTCCAATGAATGGGAAGGCCTGGCCATGGTCGTAAAATATGCAGAATGCTCTTCAAATCATGTTCTAGTCACCATGGCTCTGTGGGGGAGGTGCATTGTCCTGCTGGAAGAGTCCATTTCCATGTGGGTACACAATGACCATGAAGGTATGCAGATGGTCTGCAAGGATGGACATGTAACATGAACCATTCAGAGATGCACCTAGATGTACCAGAAATCCCAATGTGTGCAAGGTGAACACGCCCCAGACCATTACCGACTGTCCACCTGCCTGAACAGTTCCTTGCTGACATGATGGGCACATAGCTTTGTGTCATTTACACCAGATATGTACCCTCCTTGAAACCATCTGCTCGAAATAACTGGAACGGGACTTGTAGGACCAGGAGACCCATCTCCAATTATCCAAGGTCCAGTCCTGATGTTCTTCCTGTGTCGTGGTGAGGACTCTGGTGGGTCCCAAACCTATTGCGGCTAATGATTGCTTGATGATTCAGAGATGCACCTAGACATACTAGAGGTCCCAACATGTGCCAGTTGAATGCTCCAGACCATTAACGACCATATACTTACCTGAACAGTTCCTTGTTCACATGACGGGCGCATAGCTTTGTGTCATTTCACGCTCCCTCCTCGAAATCATCTGCTCGAAATAACTGGAAATGGGACTCATCGGACCAGGAGATCCATCTCCAATCATCCAAGGTCCAGTGCTGATGTTCTTTCACTTGGTTGAGCCACAGAGTCCTGTGTCATAGTGTTAGCAATGGGACTCTGGTTGGTCAGTGACTCCCATAACTAACCTATAGTGGCTAATGATCACCTGATGGTCTTGGTGGAGACATTTCTGGAAATCGCTGAAGTCAGTGGTGATTTGTGTCACTGTCACTGTCTAGTTGGCTGAAACAATGAGATAGATGTCGACAGCCACGTTCATCCACCACCTTTCTCCACCCACAATGCTGTCCACGACGGGATGTTATTCTAAAATCCCAATACACTCTTGATACTATCGAAAGGAGCTGGTACAATTTCTGTACTACCTCTGAAATAGAGTGATCCATGCATCGGGCACCCACTATCATCCCTCTTTCAGAGTCAGTTAATTCGTGACATTTATCCAAAATGACATCGAATTTTTGTCTACGTGAATGCGGTGTACCTATATACTTGCCAACCAGTGGATTCATCCACTAGCAAGAGGGGTGACAGCATCACGTTGACCAGGAACCAGGTATCCCATGAATTCTGTCCTTTGAGGGTAACTGATAGTCAGGTGACACTTGTCAAGTGGAGGGATTTCGGCAAAGTCCAGTTGTTTGGCAACAATTCCCTGCTTGCCCCTTCATGGTGGGACTGTTATAAAACCCTGGGTATAATCCCCATGTCCAAGTCCTGAAATATAGTATATAGGACATGATCGCCAAGGTGTGAACCAACATAAGCAGGGGTCGAGGTGAGGAATACAGATCACACAGAGGTGTGGTGCAGATTCCTTACTCCTGATACTTCTTCAATAAATAAAGTAGTGGTATTGTGCCAGTTGATGAGAGTCATCTACCATCTTCTATTACCTGATAACAAAGACATAGCATTCCAATCAGTAGGTGAATTCACTGCTTAGTGAATTTAGTGGCAAAGCCCATATTTAGTTGGGTGAAGTGCTAAACCCAAGTTTAGATGGGATTAAAAAAGTGATGAAACACATGTTTAGATCAGATGTTACAAGAGCAAAGCTCCAGCAACCTCCAATCTCTTCCATCATGCAATATGACTGATGTCTTTT
This sequence comes from Mastigoproctus giganteus, assembly GCF_048544385.1. Classification (NCBI taxonomy): domain Eukaryota; kingdom Metazoa; phylum Arthropoda; class Arachnida; order Uropygi; family Thelyphonidae; genus Mastigoproctus; species Mastigoproctus giganteus. The sequence goes on along the minus strand of NC_143580.1, from coordinate 153,637,662 downwards.
GAGGTTATGATATTATCATGGCAAGATCAAATCTTCCTTAAAACTGTTTACAGGTCAGCTGCTAGACAGTCCACCAGATTGAACCTATTAATAACTCTCTAGAAAGTGCCCAGATTAGCTAGTATATAATTTTGCTGCCTCTACTCTGACAGATAGTGACTAATAGGAGTCTGAATTGTGCTTAAGTTGGGGGGAGTAGGCATTGTCAAGGCCATTTTTATGTCAAGGAGTTGGGTATGGTCTTGCCATGTGTATGCAACATCCAAAAATTTCATTATTCATACAACTAGGCTCCCGAAATTTTCTTTAGTACTGAATATATCATGAACAGTCAAACTAATAGGACAATCATATCTGCAAAAAGATCTATACCTACCAAACACTTACTCATTCGCTTCACAAATATATGTAGTCTCTGTTCCAATCTGGACATAGTTGCATAGTGTTTGGGTTGGGGGTGCCACCAGTAGTTTCCCACAACTGCACCACTGTTTCTCTTGTGTGGTAAGACAGAGCTCTGTAAAAACCAGAAGTGTGAGTGTAGCGGTGGGTTGTGTTTGTTCATCTAGCTTTCTGCCGTGGGTCCCCTAGTGGAACCCATGTTGCCCGTCACTACTTCTGGGAGGTAAGCCAGGCAGTCCCATGTTCTCTGGCTGGTCTCTGCTAGGGTTGACTAAGCTTCCTGACAGGGACCATAATATATATATATATATATATATATATATATATATATATATATATATATATATATATATATAAAGGGGGGGTAGAGTGGGGGGATAATGAGTCAAGAGATGGGTGGAACAGTTGAAGTATTGGGGATGTAGAAGAAACATCCCCAAGTGGTCAATGGACGCTAAGTTCCATCAGGCAAAGAAAGGGGAAGAGATGGGGTTGAAAGTGACTGTGCAAGGGAGCACATATAGGATTGCCATTTGGCACCTCTGTCAAGTCCGTGTGGCATCCAATCTAGGGGATTCTAGTCAATCCAATGGTAGCTATCAAACTCCAGTGGTCAGATAGTTTTCTGTTTAGTGGTGTGAGGGTCAAATTCATGACTGATTAGTCTGGATGGTAGTCTGTCATGGTCTCAAACTGTCTATTGTCTTCCTTGGGACCGCTGCAGTGCCAGTACAGCAGCTGTGAGTAAAGATTTCCTTCAGCTGAAGAGCTCTTGAACGGAACATGTAAAAGCTGTATAATCCTCCCTATCAAGTAGGTGTGCTTCTTGACTTTTGGGTATATAGGTCAATGAAGTGATGAAGATACACTGGGTAGTCATATGTGAGGTGGGACCAATTCTCAGTCTTCCCACCACAGATGCAAGTTGGATCATCGGTGATTCCCAGAGCAGTCAGTTTGCCTTTTAATGATCCATGGCCAGTTAAGAGATATGTAGCATATAGGCCAGGTGAAAACCAGGGAGGGGGTGGGGGGAAGCCTGGGGAACACTGTCAATGTGAGGGAAGAACTTTCTGGTAATTTCACTTTTGTTGGAGGTAGTCCATTTTGCTTCCCAAGATGTGTGAGATGTGTTTCTTTTCTGCTGTTCTATAGTTTGCGAGGTCTGTTGTGAAGTCAAGGATGGTCTTGGGATTTGCCTTGGAGAGATGGAATAGCAGTCTACAGTGGATGACCTCCAGGTCCAGTGGCATGGCACCCATCAGGATTTGTAGAGAATGGGTATTGACAGTGCAGCAGGTCCAGATAGTGGCAAACAGGATGTTCCTTTGCATGGAGTCGAGAATCGTTCTACAGGTAACAGTGATGGCTTTTGGGTACCAGATTCTTCTTAGGTATTTAAGATGTGGCTGGAAATTTAGTTCACTGTCATGGACTACTCGTAGATACTTGAGTGCAGAATCTTATGGATCTGTTATCAATTTTTATCTGTGGCGGTCTGTTTACATTGAGACTGAGCGAGATGGAATCTGTTTTGGTGGCAGATATGGTGAGGCTGTGGGTTTGGCCCAGTCCTGTAGCTTCTGTAGTGCATTGTTCACCAAACTGGACAATGTCCATTTTCTGACAAAATCCCAATGATTGGTTAATTCAAACACTGCTGATCTCATCTGTCCAAATTATTTGCTGTACAATACCTTTCACTTCAAAGGTGATACTTATGCATATGTCCACTCTGATATTCATGATCAGAGACTTACTAATTTGCAATTCTCTCTTTTCGATTTTTTCTGGATTAAAACCTCTCTACCCTATTCTGTTAAATTCATCTATTGCTTCTACCAATCCCAATTCTGCTAATCACTTGGAACTCTTTTACTTCCTTTCTTTGAAACTTAAATTTCTCCAGTCCAGCTTTCCTAACAGTGAGGTGATTATCCTGGATGATTTTAACCTTCACAACTTCAGCTGGGTTCTGTTTTGTACTTACACAGACCAACATGGTCGAGATGCAGAGGCTTTTGCAATTACTAATGACCTCACACAAATTGTTCATTTACTTACCAGAATACCTGACAATCCTAACCACACAGCCGACACTTTTGATCTTTTTCTCCTGAACAATCCTTCCAAGTACATGGTCAAAATGAGTGGTCCTCTAGGTGCCTCATATCACAACTTGGTGTTGGTCTCTTCTTGAATGGAGCCTTTCTCTCATGGCCATTTAGCCTCATGTTGTTTGGCATTACAAGAATGCAAAATGGGATTATCTGCATGATTTCTATTCTTTTTTCATTTTAAATCCTCTGATGTCAATGTTGCCTAATATCATGTCAATGAAGTTATTATTGAAGGGATGAAATAGTTTATTCCGCACTTCTGTTTAAAATCTAAGGCTATTCAAGATAAGAACGTTGTTGCAACTGGCTCGCATTCAAATCACCAGGTTCATTTTCTGCCTATATCAAAGCTTGCAACAATTGTAAAGCAGTTATTAATCAGTCCAAACTAGATTCTGAACAGGAAACTTGCTTCTTGTCGAAACGTAGTCAAGCATTCTGGTCTCTTGCCAAAGCAACCGGCTGCAACTTTAGCCCATCTGTACTCCCAGCAATGTTAAAACCCAATGGTTCTATTGCCATGTCAGTTAAAGAAAAAGCAAACCCGCTAGCATCCTACTTTTCTTCTAATTCTTGTATTGATCATCTTGGTAAACCACCTTCTAACATTCCCAGTACATTCCACTCAATTCTGCCTGTGGTCTTCCATCAAAAGGATGTCAGAAGAATTTTGAATAATCTTCATACCATGAAAACTCCACGTCTTGATGATATTTTTCAATGTGTTCTGAAAAGCTGTCTCCTGAACCCATTACTACTGTCTTGCATTACCTTTTTTTATGTTTTCTTATTCCACTGGTGTTTTTCCTTCTGCTTGGAAATTTGCTCATATCCAACCAGTTCCTAAAAAAAGGGTGACAAATCCATCCCATCTAATTATTGTCCCATTATATTTACTTCTACTCATTCGAAAGTAGTGGAGAAATCTATTAACTGCAGCTTCTACACTATATTGAAACATTTTATCTGATTGACGATCGCCAATATGGATTCCATCGGTGTCGATCGAGGGATAAGTTCAATAGAAAAATTTGTTGAAGCTCAAGCTTTTTATTATGTTTTGCATAATAAATAAACTCTTCTAAATAAAGTTCCATCTTATGGATTGCCAACTCTTTTTTGTATTTGGGTCGTCACAGTGGACAGCAGTCCACTGTGACGACTGATTCTCCACTAATGCTAGTGTTCTCCAAGTTCAGTTCTTTCTCCCACTCATTTCCACTTGTATATTAATAATAGTACAATAGGTTGTAATACTTTTCGTGTTTGGGGTTTCATAAAACAAAAAAATAAATAAATAAAATAAAAAATAAATAAATAATAAAAAAATTTAAAATAATAATAATAATAAATCTTAGAAGAAATACCCATAGAAGGTTAATTTTAAAAAGAATTAAATGTATGAGGAAAAAACGTTAATACACAATTCTGAGAACACAAAATCTAGATTTCTATGATGACCATGTGAATATTAGGATAGTTTATTTAGCTCTTAACTAAATCACTATACATTAAGGTAATGTTTTGGGAACCTTGCTAGAATCCATCCTCAGACAATACATGGGTTGCTGCCAGTCTCTTGCTAGCTGAATGTCTCAATTCTGACTGCACATTCTTTGAAACCTGATTGTATGCAGTTGGAAATGAGACATTCGGCAAGCAAGAAGCTGGCAACAGCATATGTATGATCTGATGGTGAGTTCCGGCAAGGTTGCCAAAACGTTACTTTAACACATAGTTATTTGGTTAATAGCTAAATAAACTATGTTAATATTCATGTGGTATAAAAGTGGTCATTATAGAAATCTATATTCCATGGAGAACTGCTGATTGTTGTCTTTCTCCAACTCTGAAACAACTATATTAGAAAACGTGATAATGCAAGTAAATCTGAGAAAATGATTTATTTCATAATCATACCAATTACATTATTACTCTCACCCCAAACCAAAACTGCAGAGATTAGTATAGACCAAATTAAAAAAAGTAAATTAACACATCATAAAAATAATAAAAAATAACCAATGTTCTTATTGGTTATTTTTATTCAATGTCTACAGGACACACATGCATTTTATACACAACAACCTCCTCAATTTACTTGTTTTTACATAAATTGTCATATACAGCTGACAGCCAGCCCCATGGTCCTAATAAAGTAGTCAGAATACATTTCGTGTTTGAAGTCACCTCACGGGGGGGGGGGGGGAATGGTGTTTGAAGAGGAATTCTGGAGGAAATCTGTAAGCATGACATTATGAAAAATGAAATACAATAGCAAGTACTGTTATTTTCATCCCCAAGTCATAAGGATGGGTTCAACAATATGCCTTCTATATTTATAAGTTCAGTGCATAAGAATGCTGATTTGGCAACATGGATTACAGTGAAGTGTGAAATGTGTTATTTGATAAAGATATTCCTAAACATTTCTTTACTATTACTGATTTGGTTATTTTGAAGATTCTTTAGGAAATATATATTTTTTTACTAATTTACAACCACTTGAAAGGGTTGAACAGAAACTATCAGATTTATAAAATTCTTAAATTAAGGTTATTTGCCTGCATGTCTTATGTACCTATGCATATGTTAGCCATAAGGATCTTAAAACTATGGTTGCTCTAAAAAGTCTTGTTAAAAAAAAAAGTAAAGTTAAAAAGTACCATATTTTTTAAGATTTCAGTCACATTGTTTTACAGTTACTGTATGCTATTTTGGGAGTTACTAATTAATAAATTATATGGGAAAAAATTTGCACCTTTATCTGTAAGAATATGAATAATCCTTGTAACAAGAGTTTCTGCACCCTTTGGGCAATTTTCTACTAACAATAGGAGTTCAGGGGAACCCATTCCCATTCCTTTGACCTATGCAGAAATGGAAAATTTTGAATTTATTAGTAATAATAATAATAATAATAATAATTTAAATTTGTAATTGGTTTAAAAAGAATATCAGTAAGTAATAAACTATAATATCAGCAAAATAGACTAAATTTGGTGATATTATTTCTTTATCAAATTGCTGCATAATTTCCATAGTTTTTTGTAAAATAATCGCACAAGGCATAGGACTACAATTGGCAATTCATTATAGAACTGGCATTGATACCTCGCAATATTTCATTCATAGTGAACTACAAAGTAGTATAATGGATAGCATCGATTTAAACATATCTTATACTGTGACTGCCTTCACAATGAGTTACCATGTACAGGTAACCTAGCACGAGCTCGTAAAGCGGGAATTTTTCCCCCATATACATAATGTTAAAAAGAGGGGTTGCGTTCTCAATGATGAAATCTGACCATAGTAATGTTAAATAAAGGTCAACAAAACAATAGTTCATGCTTAAACAATGATTTATTTATCCAAAGAAATGAAAATATAGCCTTTAAAATCAAGCAAATTATAATAATAAAGAAATTATTTACATCATACAAATGTTAAAGAATATTTATTCTTCATCATCATCGACAAAATGTATACTCGTAGTCGTTTTTCACTCATTGTTGGCCCGGCACTCGTTGGTTTGTTGGAAGCACAAGGAGTCATTTTCTTCTTTGGAAATGCTTCAAGAGTTGTGTGTTTCCAAGACAGTCTTCTCTTTTCTTTAGAAACTTCATGACAGCATTCATAAGCATTTTTTTAAAATCTGTAGAAACTTTTCAAGTGCACCCGAAATTTGAATCTTGTGACTCAAAAATCTCAATAGCTTTTTTTCTGTGTGTTGAAAAGCTTCATCAAGCCCCCTTGAGAGTAAAGGAACGAACAGGAATTTAATCTGTTAAATCTTCTTTTTCCTCAGCTTCCTCACATTTTGCCATTTCAAGGAGTTCTTGATTTGTGAGCTCTCCACTGTGTTTGAAGCAGATCAGCGACATTAGCTGTAGAAACCTCAAGCTGCAATTGGTTAGAAATATGAATTAATGACCACTTCTATTTCGTTTTGTATGATCTCTTCTGGTTCTTGAAATCCTTCAAAATTATCAATAAAATGATGACAGAGTTTATTCCAAATACCATGTTCTTCTCTGTAACTTTGTCCCATGCTCATTTTATTATTTTGATTGCATCTAAAATATGTAATTTTTTCCAAAATTCTTTAAGAGTTGAACCGACCTCCTTATCTCAGCCTGAACAAATAAATGCATGCACAGTAGTAAAGTATTGTACAGCAACACGTGTGGTATGAAATGTCATATTTATGAATGTGTAGCATTTATTTATTGCAATTAATGTCCATATTTTCGATTCTGTTGATACTTGATATTTGAAAAAAAGAACATGTAAACCCAGGAACTCGTAAAACAGGAACTACCTCGAAATAAGTAATGCTTCACTAATAGAGAAGACTATTGTTACCACCACCTGGATGGCACTGTTTCAAGGCTTGCTTGGCCTATCATCGATGGGTGGGTAGTTATGTACTGCAGTTATGCCAACCCAGGTATGAAGTATAATTCCATAATATGAGAGATGCCTGATGGTGTACAAGTGATAAACTAAGTCAAATAATCCCACAAGGCATAGGACTCTGACTGGCAGTGATATTTCATAGGACTCTCACTTTAGAACTGGCAGTGATATTTCATATTTCGTTCGTAGTGAACAACAAAGTAGTGTAATGGATTGCATCGATTTAATTATATCTCATACTGTGACTACCTCCACAACGAGTTACAATGACATTGCACTACCTCGAATAAGTAATGCTTCACTAATAGTGAAGGTTATTCTTACTTATTCTCAGTGGATGCCACCAACCAAACAGCACCATGTCAAGGCTTATTGGGCTAACATCGGTGGGGGGGGGGTACCCCGGTGATGCAATCATGCCATAATATTGAATTCAAGGTGTGCTATGCAGTGCCAATTAAATGTGCAACTTTACAAATGGCAAATAGTATATATATCTAATATATCTGTAACCTGGCAGTGTAAATACTCAAATTATAACAAAAACCAGGGTGCCAGATTTGATAGGTGCAAACTTTCTTTTAATTTCTCAAAAAGGTTGGTGAAAAATTGCTTCTAGGAATGATCTGTAAGTTCAGTTGTTTTTTATTATGGATTAATTATTTTATTTCAATCCATAGTTTATGACCAGAAATATTACTGAGTCATCCTTTGGAATTTCCAGAAGGAGGACGGATTTCAGTCTGCTGGTTTTTTTGCACTTCATTTTCACAAAAAAAAAAACAAAAAAAACCAGCTTTTATTGATTCTACTAAAAATTCAAACAAATATCTTATAGATATAAATTTTAATTGTGAAACTATTTGTCTTCCATTTTTCTATTTAAAAACTGTTAAATGAACAAAATGTAGACATGTGTTGTGTCTTATGTAAGATGGCCCTAAACATTAGTTCAGCTTTGCTGTGATATGCTATAACAGTGCAAAACTCTTCAGAATAGCCAGAAATGAGTGTAGCAGTGTGTGTGTGTGTGTGTGTGTGTGTGTGTGTGTGTGTGTTCTTTAATTGTTTTGGGCCACTTTTCTACCAGGAAGACTGCCTCCCAGTACCTGTCTGGACCCCAACTATACTTGCGCTGTTTTAGTAAACTATATCCTGCACCCACAAGTAGCAGTGCAAGTAATATGGATACTAGTGTTCCTGTACCATTGAGCCCTAATCAATGTTATTTGCACAAGAGTGAAGAGACAAGATAATAAATAAATGAATAAATAAAATATAAATCTGCACCCACAGGAAGAAGGAAAAAACCAGTGGGTGCCTCTGATCTCGTACCACAGAAGACCCAATCCTGGATACCAAAATCCTGCCTTTTATAAAACACAAGTCACCACCAGTTTCTTTTCTAATTAACCCCCCCCAAGGGGCTGGGAAAAAAATCAGTTTGGATCTCCTCAACATTGTGAAGATCCAAAAAATTACTCTGCTCCATAAAAGACATGGCATTAGGTGTATCAATCTGGTAAAGTTCACTTGGATATGTCGAGCTAGGCAAGTCCAAAAGTGGTCAATGATCTTAAATGATAACTAACTTCAAGAGTGTAAAGTCAAATCAGTTAAGTCTAGTCAGGTGTATCCAATCAAAATTCAGTCCAGGTAAGATCAATTAAATCCAGTCCTTGGAAAAGAGATATGGTTATGCTGTGGCTTCTTGATAAGATAATATGTACCTTGGTTTATGATTATTTATTTATAAATTCTTTCTATCTTTTCTATACTAATAGTTATAATTCATTTAACCTCATATTATTACATTAATTTTTACGTAACTCACCGCACATTTAAAAAAAAATAAGCTATTATTATCATTTAATAATTGTTTACTTAACCTACCATTCTCGAAAAGTGTACTTTATTTTACTACTCCCCTCTCAGCTATAGCTGCTTTGTGCTGATCGGAGTGTGGGTCCTATACATTCTACATATTTGCCATATTTTCGTAACTGTTCTACACATTAGCTAGAAAATTTTACTGGGAATACTAAATTTCTACATGTTAGCTAGAAATTTTACTGTGAATACTAAATTTTCCCAATAAAATTTCATAAAAAGCCCTCCTAGGCATTTACCCACCTTACCTCACGGTTCTTTACATTGAGGCTGGTGCACTAGTGTCTCAAATGGTAACTATTCACCCTCCTGAACCCATAAATTCTAAAAAAATGTAAATATTATTATCCCTATGGTGCAAGAAAGCCTGAGGCTTTTGCTGTACCAGCAAAAAAAAAAAAATTGAGTTATCCTGTGAGAGAGAGAGAACAAGAGTCAGAAGTGGAATAGCTAAGGCAGTAATTTATGTTTATAAAATAAAAAAAATGCTACCCAACTCATTTGTTTATCCCCTCTAATAATTTGTCTACTTTTCCCTTAAATGTATTCAGATAACCTATCCTATGGCTAACCTTTTTCATGCCACCTTATGTTTGTTGTCTGGGCAAGAGTTAGGGTGCAATCCACATTTAATTTATTCAATCCATTTAAAGCTTTAAACACTTCAATCATGCCCCCCCCCCTTCAGGTCCCTAGTATCCACATGTCACAATTTACAAAATTGAAGCCGTTTGTGGTAAGTAACCTTTGTGTCTCTGAATTTATCTTGTTGCCCACCCAGCAGATCCACAACCTTTTTGAAATGAGCACCTGTATGCAGTACTGAATATGTGGTCTAAGTATTACCTTCTGCAACAGGATAATCACCTCCCAGTCTCTGCTGTTAAAATTCCTGTATATTATTGAGAGAACCTCATGAGCTAGCTTAGTGATCTATCTACACTGCTCAGAAACATTCCTCCCCACTAGTCTTTTTTTTTTTTTTTTTCTTTTTAATATTGGTTACTATACTACCCAATTGGTATTTTATTCTGGAACTTGTGCCTCCCATGTGCAGTAACTTGAATTTTCCAATGTTAAACCTCAACTGCCACATCTCAGCCAATCTGGCTAATTCTTCTAGATCTTGTTGCAGCATCTTACCATGATTTTGTCGGCCACCTTGCCAGCCTTTGTATTATTTTTCTTATTTTGGGAAATAAGAAAAATGAAAATAAATTTTCAATTTTTTATGCCACTAAGAGCATTATACATCTCAATGAGAAGTCTCAGCTGAACTCCAGTATAGGGCACACCGATGAAAGACAGCGGTGATTAACAGGTGAAGGCACCTCCCACTCAGGGCTGCGATTGACAGGTGGATGTCACGTGAGAGTACATGATTCTTTGGGATTGTAGCAGTAAATGTGAAATTATCGTTCTATTATTCTCAGCCTTTTTGTTTGAAGGTGTGTGGTTTGGTGCCATCTTGTTATTTTGCTGAATTATTGTTGTAAACTTTTAGGTAGGGTGTTTATCCCCCATTCCACTGTTATTGAATTGAAAAATGAGTTCACAATCTAAATAACCTAGGCATATTAACCTAAGGACAGTGGGTGGAGTCACAACTTGTCAAGATGACTGGGCTAGCCAGATGGGTAAAGTGCCTGCCTGGCAACATAAAGGTGGTGGGTTTGAATCCCGCTTCGGACTTGGATCAAAGTTAAATGCAAAAGCTTTGGGAGGTGCATTATGGCCACAGAAGCCAATGCGCCAACTAACAAAAAAAAAAAAAAAAAAAAAAAACCTTGTCAATCACTACTTTTCCAATGTTTTGCTAGCTGCTATGTTGGACAGAGAGTATGGAGAGGAGGGTATGTGAAGCAAGTAAGAAAAAAGGATTGTTTCTGAATGTGCGTAAAATTAAAATTATGATGACTGGTGATAATCTCGATTCCAGTGAAGGTTAATGGGCAAGATATTGTAAAAGTTGATGAATTTGATTACTTAGGGTCAAGAATAAATAAAAATAGTGACTGCTCAAATGATGTAAAGAGATGACAGGCAATTGCTAAAACGTTGGTCGCTGATCTGATAAAATTATGGAGAGATCATGATCTGCCCCTAAAGATGAAGCTGAGAATCATTAATTCGTTAATTTTTCCAGTTGCCATTTATGGATGTGAAGGATGGAATCTGAAAAGAGTGACAGGAAGAAAGTAGAGGCATTTGAAATGTGGCGTTACAAGAGAATACTGCATATTTCTTACTTGGATCGAAGAACAAATGGGTGGGTATTGAATAAACCATACTGGGTGGGTATTGGCAGGCCTAAAATTCTTCTTCATAGCATCAACAAAAGAAAACTTGAGTTTTTGGTCATATAGTAAAGAAGGGAAAACTTTCTGTTGAAGAATATAATGGAAGGGAAAACTTTCTGTTGAAGAATATAATGGAAGGAAAAACCGAGGGGAAGAGGTGCAGAGGAAGATCTGCAACTAGGTGGAAGGATGGGATCAGTGAACTTCTGGGCATGACACTTGTGTGCAATGCTGCTCGTATAGCACACAATCGATGCAGTTGGAGGAATTTGTTGGTGGCCACAACAGCTCCTCAGGGAGCTATGCGAGTGGAAGAAGATGTTGGACGGGATAACCTAATCTGGAGTTTACTGAAGTCTCCTATAAGGTGCCTAGTTTCCATGCCCATGTATTTGAAGTCTTTCCTCATATGGATGCCCTTTTGACAATCTCATCAGCCATCTTGCCCATTTGGATCCTCCAAGAAGCATTATGTCTCTTTTTTTTTATTTTTGTGCAGTTTCTATACTTGAACAGGATATTTCAAGTGCCATCTTACAATTGCTTTATATAGTCTGCTTGTAACCTCCTTATCTCTACAAGCAAATTTATGGTAAATTGAGAGTACATCACAGATCTTCCTCCTGCCTGTGTATAATTTTGCTGCATTAAACATAGCTAAATTTAATTCCACAATGATGATGTAGAAGTAAAGCTTGTAGGCATATGACTGCTGGTCTATTAATGGTTGGCTGTGTGGTCTATACAGACCTTCCAAGCTTGGTTCATACAGGATTTTCCATGCTAGTTGCTCAGGAATGGATTTTACTTTGGTTGCATAATATAGCAATAGGTTTTGTCACCTAAGTTGTACTGGTGGTTCATAGGCTTCTGCATACAGACTTTGGATTGATGGCGAATGATATGCTCCTAAAACTACATTGTAGTGGACAGCATCTAAACATTTCAGAGTGGTTGGTTTAGTTGAGTCATAAATTAACGTTCCATAATTTTTTTTAATGCTCTTTTTTTTTTTTAATGTATTTTATATACTTCAAAAATGTTAATTTTTTTTTATCTAAGATAACTCCTAGAAATTTAATGCTTGGTACAACTGGGATTACTTGTTCATCTCTGTTTTACTTTGAATCAGGGTGCAAGTTACATTTCCTAGAGAAATGTATGCTAACAGTTTTATGCGTATAAAGTTTAAAACAATTGCTTTAGGCCACGTGCTGACTTTATTGATTGCTCCTTGCAAATTGCATTTCAACTGCTCACATGTTTTGAGAACAGTAGGAGATGCTGAAGTCATGTATATATAGGAGAGTGTCTACTGTATTGCCGCCATCTTAAAAATAAAGCCTGATCACTGCGTGTTGATGTCATCATAAGTGGGCCATAACAAGTATATAAAGAAACATCACTGCACAGAATTGAGAAAAGCAAAAAGCAAGAGTTGAATGTAAAACTACTTTTTTTCTGTGCTTAATTGAATGTTAATTTATGTTGCAAGGGACAATACGGAAAAAAAAAAAAAACACTAAAAATAGATACATAATTAAGATTTTGCAGAGATTTAATAAGTTTCAAATATTTTAATCCCCCCCCCCTCCCTCCAAAGTTTTCCTAGTCCATGGGATTCCTGATGTTACAAATAGGGATTGCAAATTTACTGGGTTCTCGCACTACCGGTAATTCGGTAATTGTATTTAAATTTACTGGATTGCCGGGAATTTACAAAATGCAAACATTTTACAATAAAACTAAATCAAGGAAAGGTTTCAGATTAGGATTGGTACCTCCACGTCCTCTATTCTGAGATCAATGAGCAAGCCTCCCACCTCCCTGCACAGAAGCCTTCTGTGTGGCTAGTTGGCACTCTAATCAAGCCTTTTTATGAATCAAAAGACCCAAAACCATCCACTTCAACTTCATCTTGTAAGCAAGACTGAAGGATGACATGGCTCCCCCCCGCATGACTAACTAATTGCGAAACTGCACTAGTGTCTCTCGACTGTCGAAAACCACTGCACCACATGTCCAGCTCCAAGCACTTTCTTATCCCAGCTACTGCTTATAAACATACTGATGTAACACCACATAACCCTGCTCTTCAATCACTTTCAATTAACAGTATAATTTCAACTAGGCCTAATCTGTTAAGGTGTTCAAAAGCATCAACAAATAGATCAGCACTTATAAAAATTCCCTTTCAAACTCACCCTTAGAGTTTTATAACAAAATGTCCGGAGCCTCCGAAATAAGCTTGAAACTATTGAACAACTCTTGTTGTCCAACAGCATGGATATAATTTGTCTATCAGAAACATGGCTTGAACCTGACCAGGAGTCAATAGCCTGTGCTCTGGCCGCTGGACTTTCATCGTTCTTCACATCAAGATCTCAATCTAGAGGCGGCAGTGTTGCCATCTTTGTTGAAGATTCCAAAGTGAAATTTTTCCACGTCACATCTAGCAACTCCTTATTTTACGAAGCAATAATCGTGACTGTGAAGTTTAATGCCTGTTTAATCGATTTAGTGGCAATCTACATACCCCCAGCTCCAGATATTGCAACAATTGACGATGCTCCCGGCTGGATAATGAGTAAGTTACACCCTTCTGCTACTCACATTCTCTGTGGCAATTTTAACCTTCCACCTCATCTCAGTCCTCTCCTTCAGCGCCTAATGAACAATCTCTGTCCATTAAAGTTTACGATTATCAATGAGGAGCCAACAAGAGGTACCAATCGTCTCGACTTTAATCTATTTTCTGAAATTTGCTGAGTCGACATTCCACCAGAAACGTCCTTCAAATCAGATAACGACCCAATTGCATTACGTTTTGTTCTGCCTATGTCCAGCTTCAATTGCCATAATACTGTAGAAAAGAAAATCATATTTTCTCCAACTTTTCTGGATCCAAAAAAGTGCGTCGAGGCAGTGCAGTCTATTCCATGGCATGTGCTTGATGGATGTGACCCAATCCTCGCAGCTGATCTAATCACAAGATGGATAAATACAGTCACCCTCTATGCGTCAGCCAAAACCGTACACATTTCTCCAAGGACTAGAGCTTGGTGAACCAAAGATCTAGTGAGCAGTTTCTGCAACAAGCAGTACCTTCATCACAGGCAGTGGAAAAGCTCTGGCACAACCCAAGATCGAATCCTATACTCCAGAGCAAGAGCTATTTTCAACAGACTCAAGGCATCAGCAATAAAGAGATTTAGACACAGTCTCATTAATTCAAATCTTGATCTAGATAACTGGATGGACTAGATTTCAAGATTCAAAGCCAATTCTAATTCATTTAATGAGTCCCCGTGATGATGCTCTAATATATGTCGACGATATAAAGTTTCTTACCTTAATCCCACCGTCTGCAAACCCAATGGCAATTACATCTTCAATCACAGAGAACTTGATCACTCTTTCAACTTACTTGAAGATGTTCGGATTAAACCTTAACCCTTCAAAATCTGCAATAATGATTTACTCATTGAAACAGCAACCAACAGTAATTCAACCATCAGTTTTGGGTACTCTCATCCCAGCGGTTACCTTCCATAAGGACCTCGGTGTCTATTTTGATCCGAAGCTGAAATTTAACGTTCACACAGAATACCTCCGGAAGCAATTTAACACCCTACGCTGGAGAGTGAAGCAACACTTACTTAATTTCAACGATGCCGCAACCACTACCAGATATCTTCAAACCACTGTTTATCCAGTTATTTTATATGCTGCTGAAATTTGGGCATCTGCGTCGCCCTCACTTCAAAAACCGGTGCTCTCATGTGAATACTGGTCCCTGAAATGGGCCACAAATAAGCATTGCCAACCCCCTCAATTGAGAACAACTGACATGGCTGAGCAGCTAAATGTACCCAGGCTCCTGAGGTTAATTGACAGCAGGTGTTTAATGACTAGAGTAAAAATGTACACAGGAGTGATAAACGCCCCAAACATCTGGGATTTCTGTCAATGGCACAATCCTCTGCCATCCTTGAGGTCAGACCTCACACTAATCCTCAAATACAACCGGTTGAAACTGTGTAGTCGGTTCCTACCTGCCCAGGCACTCCCCAAAATTCAGGCACTGCTCTGTCTTGGAGCTGACCTATAGAAAATGGCTACCGATTACAAATACCATCACATGCTCCTCGAGTGGATTACAATTGTGAAACTGGGATAAATTCCTCCCAACTGGGTTACAATGTTCAGTTCCTCTTTATATTTTCCTATTATTATAATTTTATTTTTACATGTTTAATTTTGTGTTACTCATAATTTCCCATGTAACTGTAATTTTGCCTATTTAATCACATATATAAGGTAAAACTCCTGGCCATGTCGCCATGATGAGAATTATTGTTACTAGTACATGTACCATACTTAGCAGCAATGAAGAAGTTATTATTATTGAAAGAGAGAATGAGTAATAATTTATTTTTGAAAATTATACATAGTAATGTGAAAAAAAGCATTAAATGAGAATTTCCAAATACAAATTTTACAATAAAACTAACTTACTGATACAGAGAATGAGCAAACATTTATTTTTTAAAGTTATACATAGAAATATCTAAGCAGCACTATATGAAAATTATTGCAAAACATCACAACTAAATTTAATAAATACTTAGAATTAATTACTCATTTTTAATTATTAAGAAAATAGCCTCTCAAAAAGCATAGTGTATTAAAACTGCCATATTCTAACCTCGATCTAATTTTAGTGAAAATAGTACCTGCATTAGAAAATGCTCGTTCTGATTGAATGCTAGCTGGACGAATTGTCATTAATGCAACGAAAACTTTTTTCAGAAATTTTGCTTTCAGTTTTTGCTCTGTGAAGTAATTTATTTCCTTTTTCGCTATGTTTTTTCTACTTATCATTTTCTTTATGTTAGTGTGATCAACATCTAAGCTGGTTTTATGTTTAATGAATAAATTAAATTTCTCTTTCATCGTTAAAAGTGTATTTGTAGGGTCTGTGGTTGAATCAGTTGCTGTGGATGAATTGGAAGTTGATAGTGTTGTTCTGAGCGAGAAGCTAACTACAAGATCTTCCCTTAATTCTTTATCATTGTCAGATTATTGCTTCAGTAGTTCTACAATTTCATTCAACAGTATACTTTTACTTACAGTATTAAAAATTCCATACTTATCCCCCCGGTTTAATATTTCTGGGTTATGTATAAAAGGGTAAAATATCAGAGTAAATGGTACGTCTTTCTTTCACTCACAAGATAATTTCTTGCTTCAGTTCATTACTTAAAAAGAAATTTTGCTTGGATAGTTCATCTAACATGAATTCTACTGCTACCTTTATAGGCTGTAATGTCAATGTTGTGTTTGAGAGCAGCACAGAAGTTCATTTTCAGTAAAGGTCACATCTGAATTAATGTCAATGACACTCTTTCTAACATAATTTTTTACTTCTGAAAAACTGCTCCAAAGTGTTTTAGAGTCCTATATCAGAGACAATTCCTTATCCAATTTCTCTGTAATATGCTTCTGAAGAATATCATTTTTTAGGGGTGACTTGTGAAATATTTTGACAACATTTCATATTTTTGTTA
Source organism: Mastigoproctus giganteus (assembly GCF_048544385.1). Taxonomy (NCBI): domain Eukaryota; kingdom Metazoa; phylum Arthropoda; class Arachnida; order Uropygi; family Thelyphonidae; genus Mastigoproctus; species Mastigoproctus giganteus. The sequence continues at coordinate 153,620,958 of NC_143580.1, read as the reverse complement.
TTAACAAATTCAAATGTTCACACGTTGTAAAACATTCATATCTATAATCACCATCAATAAAATGTTCTTGTGTCACTTCTAAGCCAAACTCATTCGCAAAGACTTCTGAATCTACATCCTCATTATCAGGCTCAGAATCTATTTGTTCCTCCCTTTCTTGTAAAGTATTTTCACTACTGATAACTGAATTCCATGAGCCATACACAATTGGTTGTTGCCATTAATAATTTTTGCAACTTTCTTCATTAATGCAGCCCCATCAGTTATTACAGAAACAATATTGTTGAAATTAACATTAAATTCATTTAATTTTATTTGTAATGATTCAACACAGTTTTCAGCACACTTCCGTTGTATCCATATATGAGAATCAAACCAAAATTCCAAAATTTATCACTTGCATGCAGAATAACATTCATATAGTGACGGTTTTTTAGTGATGTTCATTCGTCAATGGTTATTGAAAAGTAAGCACATAATATTCACTTTTATTATTATTTTTTTCCCTTCACAAATAATTTATTCTGATGTTTGGTGTCAGTTTAAATTTCTGAGACCTATGTTGTAAGAATTAAAAACAACCTATTAAAAACGACCTATGTTGTAAGAATTCTCACAACATAGTGCCAAAGTCACTTAAGCCTACTAAACAGGCATAGTTGAGGGTTTATGTTTACATAGGTCTATGTTTTTTTCCTTTTGTTCATCAAGGCTTTGCGGTTTCTGATGAGATGAGTTAATACCAGATGAAAGCAGCTTTTGGTTCCTGTTTGTTTGTTTTTTTATTTCTAGGAGTTTTATCTCACAAAATTTATAATATTTGAATGACTGATTGGCAGAAGAGAAAAAAGTAGTCTCAACAAAAATAAGCTTTATATTGATGATTTCCTAAAACCTTTCAAATTTGAAAAATGGAGTGCTATGGTTAATGGCCAATTTCAACTGTGAAGAATAAACATGGCAAGTAACCCTATAAGAAAATGGTGCTAATTTTATATTAAAACCAGAAATAAGATTATTAAATTCAAAGAGATTCACAGCAAAGATAAAAAAATCACATGAATGCAACAAAAGCATTGTGCTAATGGTAGAAAAATTTTATCGTCATGAAACTCAAACTTGAAATCTATACTTCGAAATTAATATTCATTTTCTTTTCTTTAATGGAAATATTCCAGAAGACTTCATAAAACAAAAAAATCAAAACATTTATAAACATTATATATTAATTAATCTATGTAATCAATTAATTGATCTAGTTAAATTTCCAAGTTAATTCAATTTTAGATAATCTCAACAAGTAAAATATACAAACTTATGAAAATGGATAAATTTCATCATTTAAAAATGATAAAGCAATGATAAAATTGTTTTTAATACTGTTTATGAGCAGTCAGTGGGAGAGGAATCTTAGAGGAAAGTCCTCTACACAGCAGAGGACTATTTCCTCTAAGATTCCTCTCCCACTGACTGCTCCTAAACAGTATTAAAAACAATTTTATCATTGTTTTGTTTTCTACGGCTGTAGGACTATTTCCAACAGCCGTAGAAAACAAAATTCAAGAACTGTTTTGATAGTACAGTGAAAGCAAAGTCTAGATAAGCATCTGTTTGTGTCATTGTTTTTTCTTAGTAAATTAAATAAGTGTTTTATCACATATTTATCAGAAAAACTGAATAGAAATATAACCGAGAGAACAAAATGAAGCAAAAGGATGCACGCAAGGTTGAACAGGCTAGCAGCCCCACTTCCAAGGAAAACCAGAAGAAAATGCTTCTTCTTTTTTTTTTTTTTTTTTGATAATTATATTTTAGAATACATAACATAATACCAGAGACAATGAGACATTTACTTACATTGTATTTTACAGATAATTTGATAAAAGAAACAACTCCCAATAATACATCAGTTTAAACACAGTGCATGGATTATGAATATAATCGTAGTTGTTAACTTTGACTTTTGAATAGCTAGAGATCAGATAACTAAAAGCAGGAAGAAAAATGTGATTCTTTTTTTGACAATACAGACAAAAAAGGTTTTTTTTTTTTTTTTTCTTTTTTTATAAAATGCACGAGTTCTTAGCAAAAAAAAAAAAAACCAAAAATAACGATGGAGGTTTTTTTTTTTTTTTTTTGGAAAAGGTGGTTTGCCACAATGCACATCAACATTCAGTGGCAACATACACATTTAATATTAAAATACAATCAAACAATTCTTTACCAGTATAGTATGTTTTCAAACATTAAATTACTTGGATTTTTCTCTGTGAATTTGTTTGATTTGTGAGTCACACATCAAACAATTACAACAACTTGAAAATAAGATATTGTTTCAGACTTTGCTCTCTACAAAGATGCTGAATTAATGTTTTATTAAAGCAATAGCCTGCTGCCCATACTTTTTGGCTGTTAAGTGCATTTCAAGCTTCACAAGAAAGTGCATATTTGAGCTCAGTTTTCATTTTTCTCAAATGGCTAAATAACCTCTAATGCTAAGCAGAGTTATGAGGAATTGTTGAAATTACAAACATGAATTAGGATAATTTGTTAAAGGACCACTATACATTAATTCTATCATAAGTGTTTGGCAAGTTCTCGTATTGAAATTGGCTGAATTCACACCCAATGCTTCATCCATTTCTTCATCTTTAATGACATTATGTACTGAAAAACTGGTGGTGCCATTATGTAAAGTGAATCCATTTATCAGCAAATACACGGTACAGCCACAAATTCACCTGTTAGTTCAGTCACGGCAAACAGTCCAATGGAGGAACTGGAGAGTCGTACATTTCTGGGTTTGCCAGATCCCACATCCTTTTGGTATCGTTACGTCAACAATGTGTTTGTGGTCATTCCTTGGGAGTCGGGAGACCGACTTTTGTGTCACCTCAACTCTCTGTCACCCTTCATTCAATTCACCAGTGAAATGGAGTTGGGCAATGCACTTCCTTTCACGTGAGGGCACGCATTTAAAGAAACCAGTTTATTGAAAGCTGATATATGCTGGCCAACTCACCAACTAATGGTCAGCACATGCATGCAGCCATCTTCTCAGCATGGTGCAAGTCCTAGTAACCCGCACCTGGACCCACTCCAGTTCTGTGGATGAGAGGTACACTGAGATTGTTAAGGTGAAGACAGATCTGGCAAAGTGCGGCTACCCTACCAGTGCCCTAGATAAGTATGACCTACAGGCCCGTGACCATGTTGCTAACCACAGGGAACATGCAGTGATGACCCTGTTTTTACCACCTTTATCCCCTATTACTCAAACCTGTCTTAAAAAGTTTCTAGGTTCTTAGAGGCTGGTGGCATAAAGTTCTTGCAACTTCCGGGCAGAAGACTGCGGTACTCATTTCGAGGGTTAAGACTCAGATTCACACCTTCCTGCAAAGTGGCTTAGTGTACCATATTTCCTGCCATGACTGCTATGTTGGGGAACTGGTAGAAGACTCAATCGGGTCTCTGAGCACGAGAAAGCTCTCCAAGTCCACTATCAAGGATAGTGGACTTGGAGCATTCAGTGATTGCTAAGCACTTCTGGTCTACCCAGCACGACATCAATCCACGCTGTAATGTCGAGATTATTGACCGATCCCGCCACCACCCTCGCCGGGTCTGGTTGGAATTGCTCCACATCTCATGTTGTAGCGATTCCTTTAACAGGAACAGAGGAGATCACATCCATCCCATAACTGAAGTAACCATCCTCCTAGCTGACAAATGTTGCCGCTCACAGTACCCAAGCATAGCAGCTATAACTACAAGCCTCCAATTCCAACAGCTAATTGTTGCCTGCACCCGTAGCATGCAGTTTTCACCTCACATGACCACCACAGCACGCACATGACATTCTGTACTTTTGCAATAGGAAGGAGGACATCCCCCTTTTTTCTCCATAAGATGGAGAAAAATGGCATTTTTGCAAAAATATGAGGTAAACTGTGCAGTACTGACAGTAATATGAAAGTTAGATGGAGAAGGGGGGGGGGTCAAATTGAATCAAAAACAATGGATTTTCTGAGATAAATCCAAAAAGTTGCAACTAAGTAGGCTTTGCACAGGGCCATCACTACCCATATGTGCCCTATTCCCTCTGTGCAATTTCTCTAACGATATCTGTTGTTTGTTATTGTTCTACCCCTACAATCATTATTACTTTTTTTTTCATTTGACTATTGGCAAACATTTCTAAACAAACCATGTGCATATGCAATTATGCAAAACTCAGGAGAAGATTATATTGTTACAAATGAAACAAGCACACAATCAGCATAAACAACATCATCGTTAGAACTATGAAATACTGCGTACATTTTTGCATTACTTTCCTTATGCTTCTTTGTTTGAAATGTTCTGGTTACATTATGTTTCCCCACTGTTTTCCCATCTAAATACAATATACAAAACAAATATTTCCTTCTCCAGGTTTTACAGTATGTGAGAAATGTGCCGTCTGAAATTTTACATCATATTTCTTGGCAATCTTATTGAAAAGCATTAACTGACTTGATGTGGTCATAAATCCTGATTTTGTTATTAGTTTTAGAAAACTATGCAAGAAAGCAAACTTATTTAGAATAACCAAAAAAAAAAAAAAAACCCCTTCCTATTTCACCCATCCAATCACTTCAAAAGTTTGTCTAGTTTAGCCTTGAATATATTTAAGCTGTCAACTTCCACAATGACAGATGGAAGTTTGTTCCAGCAATCAACCATCTGCTGGCTAAGGCCAGTGAGTGGTTAAATAGCATCAGCAAGGAAGGAAAATAAAAATTAAAGAAAGAAAAAAGAAAAGAAAAGATAAAAACAGTTTTTCTCTTTTATAAATTAAGCTATTACAAAAATGACAGCGAACTATGCTATGACAGCAAGATGAAGAAGGAATTACATCAACTCAAAAAGACAGATTTTCCATCATAAACCCAGATAGTTGGCAGTTATGGTATAATGGTGTTCTTCTATACTACAACTCAGAACAACCAACCGAACTCAACAAACCTAACGCTGCCACTCTTTCCAGCTTTCACGGTGGGAAGTATTGTATGAAATAAACAATCATCTGTTTATATTAAGAGTAATATTTCATACTAGTCCAGTTTCTTCTCTACACAGTCAGAAATAAGTACTGAAAAATTCTTTATATGATTTCTTTTGATTTGATTTGATTAGACAAAATTCATCACTGTAAATTTTATTTTGCTTGTCATATAAAGTTAATAATAAAAATGAAGTAGTATTTAACTTTAAGAGATTTATTGAGCCCTAAACACTGAAAATATTGTATACCAAGGTTCATCTCCTTAAACAATGAAAATAATTCCATAAGGACTTGCGATTCAAGAAAATAACATTTCTAAATTGATATAAGTATTTATTAAAAAAAAAAAAAAAAAAACCACATTACAGTACTTACAGGATTCTCTAAAATCCTAAGTATAGTTCTCTTGATGTCAGCTACAGTACCAACATAAACACTGGCAAGGCTATAAATAGAAAGCATTACAGTTACTCCTATATTTCTTATTAGTAATACAATCTTTATAATCTTTTAATTTTATATCAAGTAATTTTGTTAAAACAATTACTATATTAATTCCTTGTTTTTAATTCTAATGAGGCTGTCCACATCTCATTTTAGAATTAATGAATGTTCATTAAACAAGTAAAACAAACTATCCATAATATAAGAAAATAATTTAATAGTTTACTCTTCAATTCAGCATAAAAGCATGCCATAATTAATTTGTAACATATACAAATTTAAATAATTCCATTAAATTACTTTCAGCAATGGGACTTCAGTATGATAATTAAACAACATGACCAACTCATATTGGTTGACCATGTTGATTATTTATCATCTATTTATTCATCATATTGTTGAAGTTAAATCTTTCAAAGAATTCATGGAAAGATTTTTGTATAGAGATTTTAGAACTTGAAAGAATGATAAAGAGACTGCAAGTGAATAATCATAAATGCATAAGACCACTGCCATCTGTGTGGGATGCACAGAGGATAAGATACATTTATGATCTGTTACTTGATGTTGTTGTTATTGTTTTGAGGATTATTGGCACAGGGACCTTGGAGCCACATTGTGCCATATGACTTATTTGTGAATAGTTCTTCAGTACTGCAAATGTTACAGGCAGTTCTTATGCTTCTCAAGTGTAAATGACTTAACGGCTGCCAGATGGGAACCATTAAATCTGGCTTTTACACACCTCTTTTTAATACCTTATATTAAGTCACTGCCTCTGTCATCAAATCTGCTGATCGCTTTTTCAGTCACTTGTAATAGATATAGAAGCTGAAATTTTGTACATATTCCTAATTCGCATGACAATGCATTCTATCAAAATTTGAGCTTATGCATTCTATCAAAATCTATCAAGCGGTGCACAGTGCAGCCATTGCATGTCATATATTGGCTACCTGGATTTATACCTGACCCAGATTTCAGACCTTTTCCCCACTTCTTATGATTAGAAGGGTGTAATTTTGTAAACAATCTCTTTTGATGTAATTATACTTTATTTATAAAAAATGTATGAAAATTTCTATTCATAAAAAATAATAAAAATAAGAAAATAAAAAATAATATAAAAAAAAAGTTTTACAAAAATATAACTTAATTCTGATAAAATATAAGGTGTGGCCTTTACTCCTGCAACATAAAATGCCTCATTTTAAAAAACAGTAAAGGACACACCTTATATTTAATAGAAATTAAGGTATATTTTTGAAAAACTTGTTTTCTATATTATTTTCATTCATATCACACAGACTATCCATATGCCATGCAATTAATCATGAATTATTACTATTTTCTGACATAACTAAAAATGTAATGCACTGTATACATTAATTAACTTGTTTTATCTGTGAGAGTTTAATCCAGTTAAATCTAGTGATTTCTGCATGCTGCTTTCACAGTCTTACAGTCAGTATAGGGCACTTTTAGGTGATGGGTATTTAAAATGTCAGTTTGTTCAGTGGCACAACCTGCACATTAATTCTCTGGAATGCCAACATGGTCCAGCTTCCAGCAGAACACAACAATCTATTTGCATGTTCAGAGGTGGCATAAACTAGATCAGGTCTATTTCAGAATGGGATGAAAGCAGCATACATAGAATGTCTGTAAATGAACTTAAGGTGTCTGTATATATATGGAAGCATGTTTGATATGGTGATTGCTTATGTTGTTTAGGTCTAATTGAGTGAGAAGAACAATTGTATTTTAATTATATTTCTGGATCAGGGTGTAGTTTGCATTTTTTACAGACAAGGTGGTTGCAAGTTTCTGCTTTGCTTTGCAATATAATAAAATACCCATTCAATACAGTACAATACAGCACCCATGACTCTTATTTTTGCTACAGAAAGTTGAACTTACCTCTAAGTGGTATTCATACTTGTAACTCACAAGAGACTGTGGTGATATCAACTGCATTGCAGAAAGTTTTAATCTCCTAGAATTTGTTCTGTTAGTCAAACTATGCAGCTCTTTTTTATATATCACAGTTTTGCTTCGATGCTTGTTGTCATAATACACAAATTAATGTTAGAGCATATGAACTCTATTGACTTTGGCAACTGAACATGAATAGCTTGAATTACTTTAGTGGTTAATTGTTAATTGTAAATATATTTCCTGTTTGATTTCATCAAACAAACTTCTGCCATCTTTTAATTATAAAATACATTGTTGCCCATCACACACATGGTGCAACAGTGGAGAAAGAAATGGGAGAAGTTAAAAAATCAGTAGTTGGGTTTAACCAGTAAGTCTTGAAAGTATGTTATTGTTTTTAATAGCCATGAAACAGTTACGGTTGTTGATAGTAAAAAGGAATAGTCTAATTAATGTCTTCATTCTGATGTAAAATCAAAAGTATGAGCAAGAGGATCAAAATTAAATAATATTACAGTTTTCTACTATGTATATAAAGTGCTTAGCATCATAATACACAGCCATTTCTGAATAAACAGAAATTTTTAAGGTGGCATCGTTTTAGGTTATATCTCATATTGTGAATACCTTCACAACGAGTTGCCATGATATTGCACTACTTCGAATAAGTAACGCTTCACCTAAGGAGAAGACTAGTGTTACTTATTCTCAGATAGCTACCACCACCCAGACAGCACTGTTTCAGGGCTATTTGGCCCTTCGTCAGTGAGTGGGTAGGTACTCAAGGATGCAATGATGGCAAAAACAGTTATGAAGTATAACTCCACAAAGATATAACCTAAAACGATGCCACCTTAAAAATTTCTGTTTATTCAGAAATGGCTGTGTATTATGATGCTAAGCACTTTATATACATAGTCTAAATTTGTTCGCAGCTTGAGGCTCTAGCCCTAAATGCGCCTTAGTCTAAATACATCATACACCATCAGGCATCTCTCATATTGTGGAGTTATACTTCATAACTGTTTTTGCCATCATTGCATCACTTGGGTACCTACCCACTCACTGACAAAGGGCCAAATAGCCCTGAAACAGTGCTGTCTGGGTGGTGGTAGCTATCTGAGAATAAGTAACACTAGTCTTCTCCTTAGGTGAAGCGTTACTTATTCGAAGTAGTGCAATATCATGGCAACTCGTTGTGAAGGTATTCACAATATGAGATATAACCTAAAACGATGCCACCTTAAAAATTTCTGTTTATTCAGAAATGGCTGTGTATTATGATGCTAAGCACTTTATATACATAGTCTAAATTTGTTCGCAGCTTGAGGCTCTAGCCCTAAATGCGCCTTAGTCTATTACAGTTTTCCTATTATGAAATGCTTGTTATTGAATTTAAACTGACAATCAGACAATGTTATAGGCATTAACAATTCAGGTGTAAACCTAACCAAAAGGCAAATTTCATAATGCTTAAACTAGTTTGTTCAATGTTTTTAAACAAACACAACCAAAATTTAAAGTTTGATTCACTTAAAAGGATAATGCTAAACACATTACCCTCTTCCTAATTTTAAATAAATGGTTTGCTACCAAAATGGAATTTGTTGGATAAAGCAACAAATTTAAGCATTTAGCTTAAACATTTAAACAATTTTGACAAAGGAATAATGAGAGTGGGAGTAAGCTACAGACCAGAAGATTTTGAAGAATATGATGAGAATCTTTACATGCAATTTCAAAAATAATATAAACTTTTTTAAATAAACTAGATAATTATTATTTGTACCAGAAAAACTACTAAGGGTGAGAATATTCTTAACCTCATCATTACTAACGATTCAGATGACATCACAGGGCTTAAAGTACAGGAAGTGATCATGCAATCGTTAGCTGGAAGATGAAGACAGACGTTGCAGTAGTTAAAGGTAACAGCACGGGTTTTAACTTCAGAAGAGAGGATTTTGACAGTTTAAGGTGCTATATGGCATCTGTAAACTGGGCGGATTCCAAAGGATGGTGAATACATTTGAATTACGGAATACTTTTAAAGAAAAATCACAGAAGCCAAACACATACATACTTTAAGAAAATGTTGCAAGAGGATGCTGAAATGGATTACTTGGAGCTGACTGGTCAAATAGAGCAGAAAAAGATAGCATGGTACAGAGATTCCTTTGGATTAGAGAAGAGCAATGAAAAGTACTGAAGCCTACTATTGTAGGCTTCAGTACTTTTTAGACCAACAGGTACAAGGTACTGTGTACGAGAAAGTATAGGCTAAGAGAGCGAAGAATGGTGACAAGGAATTTTTCATGTATGTGAATACAACAAAGAAGAAAGCTAATCAGATCAAACCTCTGTGCACTGGGTGTGGGAAAGTCTTACACAACCCAGCTGATGTTACGGATGAATTGAACAGGTACTTTGCATCAGTCTTTACGAACGAAAAATCCTTCATGCTGGGAAGAGGTTGTGCGAGTGAGGCTGAGCCATATGAAATAAGTGATATCATAATTACAGATGATTGTTTATTAGAAAAACTTTGGAGCATAAAGGCAAGTAAGGGAAGGCTGAGCCATATGAAATTAGTGATATTATAATTACAGATGATTGTTTATTAGAAAAACTTTGGAGCATAAAGGCAAGTAAGGGACCTGGAGTTGATGACATACCCTGTAGTTTTGAGGGAGAGAGAGAAAGGGAGTGTACTAAACCATTGAGGTTAATTCTGAGGGCATCTCACTCTGAACACAGGAGAGATTCCTTTGGATTAGAGAAGTGTCATTGTATTGCCAATACAATAAAAGCAGTTCTAGGAGTGAAGTTGGTAACTACAGACCAATTAGTCTTACTTCACTGGTAGAAAAAATCTTAGAGGCAGTGATTAAGAGTGCAATACAGGGCCATTTAGATAGATATGGCATTCTGAAGGACACAAAACATGGCTTTGTTAAGGGAAAATCATGCTTAATTAACTTAGAAGGCTACTTTGACACAGTTAACTCATGAGCTGGATTTAGGGAACAATTTCGACATAGTTTATTTGGATTTTAGCAAAGCATATGATGGTCCCTCGTGAGAGGTTACAGTATAAGCTTGAACAGGTTGGCATCACTGGTAAGATTCTAAGATGGATTTCTGGGTGGCTGCAGGGCAGAAGGCAGAGGGTTGTGATTAATGGATATTCTTCAGATTGGTGCAACTTCAGGAGTGGGGTCCCTCATTGATCGGTTCTTGGACCACTGTTTTTTCTCATTTTCAGAAATGACATCAACAAAGGGATAGTAGGTGCGAAGTCAAAATTTGCAGTTGATGTAAAGATTGACAAATTTGTTAATAAGTGTCAAGCAGAGCCTCTTCAGGATGACTTGAACAGACTTCAAAGATGGTCAGAGAAGTGGCAGCTATATTGCAATGCTGCTAAATGCATGGTCATATACACTCGGGGAATAGCAACCCACAAATAAATTATACACTTGGCAGGGTTGAACTAAAAACAGTGGAGAAGGAAAGGGATCTGAGAGTTACAATGCAGGCTGATATGAAGTTTTCTAAACAGTGTAAACAGGCCGCCAGGAAAGCCCATGGTGTTCTATCAATGATTTATCAAATGATATCCTGTAGAAATAGGTCATAATCCCACTGTATAAGGCAAAGACAGGCAGCACGAATAGTGAGATCAGCAGAAGGATGACCATGTGAGAAAAGACACTGATTGTGTGGGCTACAGAGCTTGGCAACTACCCACCTCAGAGGTGACTTGATTGAGGTTTATAAAGCTCTGAGAGGGATTAGTAAAATGAATGGTGGAATTCTCGCTGTTCTAAAGAATTCAGAGCACCACATAGGTGCTCCAACATACAGATCCCTTTCCCTATGATCCTTCACTCCTACCACCTGGGTTAGTTGTTCTATCTCTCCCCCTACCCCTCCCCAAACCTGGGTGGCACCCTTCCTTCCTTTGCATGGTAGGTTACCCACTGCCAACTATCACCTCCCACCCTCCCACTTCTACCTTCTTTCACTTTTTTTTTTTACTAGGCTCTCCCTGTCTGTAGCCCTGGCTAGCGCTTCATACTCCTTACTGCCCAGCCCACCTACTTGTGGTGCTGGACAGTAAACTAGAGGTTTCTGTGTAAAAACACAAGCCCCTAGGCTAAGAGGCCAAATGAACAACATAACCCAAACTAACACTTCACAAACACTCACTAACCTATATAAATCTGGCCTTTACAGAGTTTTGTATCCATCACATTGCTTGAAGTGGAGGGGGGGGGGACACCAGGAGCTGTATTACAATTAACACTATATACTCTGTTCTAAGGCGCCTCCGTAGCCAGGTGGGAAGGAACACCAGTGTGTAGCACACGCTTCTTGATCAGACCGGGGTTCGAGCCCGTCACCACCAAATATGGAGGATGCGGAAAGGTCAGGGAATGACCACCGCACATCCCCGGAGCAATATGGCCTTAGTTGCTAATGCTCCTAAAAAAAAAAAAAACAAACCAAAACCAAAACCTCTGTTCTAAAGCAGCAGTTCCCAATCTTTCTTGACTCGCGAACCCTTTTCAACATTATATTTTTTATCACAAACCCCTTTCAGAACACAATATTTTTAATGCAAACCACTATGCCTATATTCTCTGAAATTATTATTAGTATTATTATTAGCCATATGGTGCAACGAAACCTGATGCTTATGCTGCACTAGCCAAAAAAAAATTCCTGAGTTACCAGAGAGAGAGAGAGAGAGAGAGAGAGAGAGAGAGAGAGAGAGAGAGAGAAGCAGAAAGGAATCACCAAGAAAGAGAAGAATGGTAGTAGTAGCGGCATGTGATGCAAGAAAGCATGATGATATCCAGCTCAGGACCCTGGGCATGCCAAGCCAATACTCACCAAATTTGAGCCCCTGGGGTTGTCATATAATATTACTGAATTTTTATTATACAATATTTCCAGTACTATGTTTTTATAAGCAACATTGCATAATAATAAAAATTATTATTAAGTAAGAAGAAGAAATCTTTATTGTACAATAAAGATACAATACATGCCTGCCACGGCCAGGGGCTTGACAAGGTTATGGGGTGATATAACATGCATGACAAATAGATGAGAATTAAACCATGACATTAAATTAAATTAAAAAATTAAAATGACATTAAATTATTCAAATTATTATATTAAAAATATAATAAAATTATATTTTAATTAAATTAAATTAAAATAAAAAATATATTTTTTTATACTTTGTAAAGCAGTTATATTAATCAGTACAAACTACATTTCGAACAGGCTAAGAGTAGAATTTGCTTCTTGTCCAAATGGTAGAGCAGAATTCTGGTCTCTTGTCAAAGCTATTAGTCACAATTTTTGCCCATCTCTGTTCCCACTTCTGTCAAAACCAGATGGTTCTGTTGCCACATCAGCCAAAGATAAAACTGACCTGCTAGCATCCTATTTTTCTTCCAACTCATGTATTGACGATCTTGGTAAAAAAACTCACCTCAAACTGTTTCGTACACTCCATTCAGTGCCTCCTGTGGTCTTCCGTCAAAAGGATGTCAGAAGGATTTTGATGAATCTAATGTAAGAAAGCTCCAGGTCCTGATACTATTTCTCCACTTGTTCTCAAAACCTGTGCTCCTGAACTTACTCCTGTTCTTTGCCACCTTTTTTCACTTTCTTATTCCAAAGGTGTTTTCCCTTCGGCTTGGAAATTTGCTCATATCCAGCCAGTTCCTAAAAAGGGTGACAAATCCTTCCCATCGAATAATCGTCCCATTGCAATTACCATTACTCTTTCTAAAGTAAATGTTAAAATCAATTAACTGTCAACTCTTAAGCTATCTGGAAATCTTTCATCTGATCAATGATCGCCAGTATGGAGTCCATCAATGTCGTTCCACTGGTGATATTCTGGCTTATGTTACCCATCTATCGACAAATCAATGGAAAAGTTTGGTGAAACTCAAGCCATTGCTCTTGACATTTCAAAGGCTTTTGATCATGTTTGGCATAAAAGACTTCTAAATAAGCATCCATCCTATGATTTGCCAGCTATTTTTGTAACTGGGTATCCAGTTTTCTCTCTCACCGCTCATTGTGGGTGAGAGCAGATGGCTCTCTGTCTTCTAACTTCTGCACTAATGCTGATGTTTCTCAAGGTTAAGTTCTTTCTCCCACTCTTTTCCTTTTGTATATTAATGACCCTCTTCCATTGACAGGAAATCCTATCCAAAAATTTTGCTGATGATAGCACATTACATTCCCTTTCCAGTTTGAGAAATCTGCACTGCTCAAACAGCTTCAACTTCTCGAGTATCCACTGTCAAATCCTTAAATGCTGAATGGGGCAAAGATAACTTAATTTCAATCCTTCTAAAACTCAGTCCTGTCTTATATCTCGCAAAAAAGGATTCTTCTGTTCCTATGCTTATCTTCGACTATGCTCCGATTTCTAGGCAAGATCTTGGGGATTACCCTGACTTATAATCTCTCTTGGTATAAAGCACATTACAAATATTGCTTCCTCTGCATTTAAAGAATGGGGTTTTTACTTTCGCTCTTGGCGTTACTTCTCTTTCAAACAGTTGTTAAGTCTGTAGAAATCACAAATCCGGTGTACCATGGAATATTGTTCCCACATCTGGGGGTGGCCCAAAACGTCTCTCAGGATTCTAGATTCTATTCAAAAGAGGGCAGTAAGGTTAATTAATGTCTCATCTGAAATAGAGTCTCTCCACTCTGTCTCATAGATTTTCTGTTTCTGTTGCATGCCTTTTCTATAGATACTCGTATGGGCACTGTTCTTCTGAATTGGCTTCTATAATTCCCGCTCTCTCTTTCAAAGCAGTCCGAACATGTGCCACAACAAGTCAACATCCTTTTACTGTCCAATTTCAATCTCAATTTACTGTCCAATCCCACACAGAACCAACATTTCTTCTTCCTCATTTATTCATTCAACTTCTGTTTTCTTGAACAATCTTCCTTCATACATATTTCCTGAACAATCTTCCTTCATACATATTTCCTGAACAATCTTCCTTCATACGTATTTCCTGAAAATTACAATCTACAGAAGTTCAAGTCAACAAGTATCTTCTTTCATATTTTCAACCTTCACCCCATGCACAATATCAAGTACTATAGGTTCTAAAAAAAAAAAAAAAAAAAAATTCCTATACATAACAATGATCTTTGAGGATGAAAAAAAATTTAGTATGGAAAACATATTTAACATTTTATACTGTAAGATACTCAAGTAATTAATTATAAGAAATTGTGGGAGATGTGGTTTCTTTCTTTGGCAATTCTTTACTTTTTTTATTTAATTTTATTTTAGTTTATTGGTTACTGTTAGTTATATTTTTTAGTTTACAATAATATACCTATGTAAATCTAATTGGACGTCATTACAGAATTTTTAGTGCAAACCCCCTGGAACACTTTCGCAAACCCCTCTGGGTTTGCAAACCACCGGTTGGGAACCGCTGTTCTAAAGAATTCCAGAACTAGGGGTCATAAGTTCAATTTACAGAGCTTGATGTTTAGATTGGATTGTAGAAAGTTTTCTTTTAGCCAGTGAGTCATTGATAGGTGGAACAAGTTGCTCTTATAGGTAGTTGAGGGTGATAGTTTTAATAAATTCAAAGGTCAATTAGATACAGTCAATTCTGCTATAAAGTGGTACATATGTTCCTAAAAATCTCCGCGTTATGTTAATTTGCAGATTATAAACAACAGAGCATATGAGAAAAATAGGAATAGGGGCAGAGCACTCATAAAAAAATTTCAATGTGCTAAGTAAAACACTAAAAAAACTTAGAAACCCAATAAAATTTCTAACACAGGTTTAAACATCTTAATTTCTAATAAATAAATAAATATTACAGTAAATATAGCACTTTACCTTGACAAGATATAAAGTTTGCTTGATTGATATTTCTGTTCACTGTCATTTTATTTTATTTTTTTGGATTGTAAAATTTAAAACAGTAAAAAGATAAGCAGTCCGTAATGACGAACACGGGATGCATAAACCGCAAAAGTGAGACAAGTTTACGAAGCATAAAAAATAGGAATGAAGAGAAGATTCTGAAAATTTATGTTTTTATATGACTGAAGATTTCATGGAAGGGGAAACATTCCACGATAATAACGTAAAAACCCACAGAATTCCCGCTATCTGTATTATCGCAAATGCAGTAAGATCAAGTTTACTACCCATTTATAATTAGATTGCACTAACTGAAAACCTCAATAAACCGAGAACTGCAAATTGGTTTTATTGTTTTATGCTAGTGACCTCCAGAAATGTAAACATAAGTGGGCCTACAATATCACGTGTTATCTTGTGATTGACAACAGTGTGTCTCCAACCAATACAAGTACGTATTGTAAATGGGAAATATAGCTCTCAAACATTTGATGTTTGACATTTTTTAAGCTTCGTAAATTTGTATGTATTGCTGCACAGATCACTTACATCAACCTTCAGCTTGGTGCCAGTTTTAGCATTCACCTGGTGTTACTTGCAGATGAAACTGCACGAGCCAAATCGAAAATTGTGTTATACTCACACTGTTCCCTAATATATCAGTCGCGTTACGAAAATGCACATTATAGCAGAACTGCCTATACTTACCTGTGTGAGGAAGGAAGCATATAATTTCTGTTTTCTTATCTGCGTGGTGGGTGGGTTGTTTTTTTTTTTTTTTTTTGCCAGGGCAGCAAAGTCTATGGCTTCCTTGCACTATATGGCGAATACTATTACTATACACACATCTGCACTCTATAGGAACATTCTCTAAATCCACGAATGCCCTCATAATTATGGCTAAAGGTTTGCTTACCTCTTTTGTTGCTTCTTTTAACATAAGTGGATTTTTTCATCAGCTCCAGACGCCCTTATTTACTTTTAGCTTCATCTCTCCCACCTTCCTTTCAGTTATCATAAAATCATTTAACACCCCAGTTAAAATTAGACAAACATCTGGTATCCTCATTCATAAGAATTTCTTCTCATGTAAATGATGTGAATAGGGATGAATATTTCGTAACAAAATGAATAAATAAGAGAAAGGGACTGTACTTCACATTTACCTGACCACATTTGCAACAACATGGCTTAGTTCTGGATGTTTACCATCCATCTTATCTTTGGGTTATTGGCAAACATTGACAGTTCCCCACAAACTCCTACATCAACATCAATAAGGAAGTTTAAAAGAGAAGAAAGCAGGACTTCTGCTCTTATCCTTGAGAGACTCTACTTGCTATACTGGTCTACCTTAAGACTACCCTCTGTTTCCTATATTTCAGCCAGCTCTCACAATTCAACAAAGAATAACACCAGTAATCACAATTGGCTCCAGTTTATATAATAGTTCTTAATGGGGAACTGCCAAAAGCTTTACTGATATATCTTGCATCCAACTGTTAAATAAAAAATAAAAAATGATTGCACATACACTCCAGCAAATCAGATGAGATCTACAACGGAGTTCATAATTGCAAAAAAATTTATCATTAACCATAATAACACAATAGTGAAATTATAGTAACCTTATAATACTGTGATAAATCTGACTAAAAAATGAATAAAAAATGAATAGCAAATGCTTAGAAAATGGTACTCACCTTGTATAAATCTGCAATAAATTTTTTTGGTAGATGGTGGTTAAATTTAGATTGGAAGAAGCATTAAAAAGAACTAAGGCGGGGAATGGGGTGAAAATATTTTAAACAGATTTTAAAATGAGCGCAAGGAAGTAGAAATGCAGATCTCCAATCCTTGGTTATCATAAAGAGGTTAAAAGACGTAAATGAAAAAAAGAGAGAAGACTGGTGGTGCCAATAGTGGTTACGAGGGAGTTTCGTAAGTAAAACGTCATCAGTTGGCAAATGGAAGAGAAGTGAGCACGTGTTGTATTTAAAAGTTTATCTAAACTCCCATGATGCTCTTTTTGACACGTGGGAACTTTAGCCGCGAGAGGTTCCAAGCCGGTGAAAGGTTGAAGGGAAGTTTAGCGTTAATAATGTTGAGATCGGAATGGTGTTGGTACCATTTGATGGTGAGGGCTTCATATTGAAGAATTCTGTAGCTCGATCTAAGTTTAATAATAGTGATGGCAGAGTCAACAAGGGGGTGTGGTTGTGGGTTTGAGCATGGGTTGTTAAGTCAGTGCAGGATTGACTTGTCTTGAAACTGTTGAAGTGGTAGTATGTGCGGGTATTAGAAGTTGTGGAGGAACCGAATTTGGTGGTAGTGCTGCCGATGTAACAGGTGTCGCAGTTTGGTTGGCATTTTATGAGATATATTATGTTATTGAGATCATTGATGGCATATTTGTGTGTATCTTTATAAGAATTAAATAGGGAACCTAGTTTATTGTAAGGGGAGAAGGTGAGGGAGATGTCGGTATCTTTGAATGTACGTCAGAATTGTGCTGCGAGTTCACTAGGGTAAGAGAGAACTATGCGAGTGT